>NC_057813.1:531828396-532128396 GCF_018294505.1 Triticum aestivum | reverse complement strand
GCTATTATTACACAATATATCTCATACTTATGGCTATTCTCTCTTATTTTACAAGGTTTACCATGAAGAGGGGGAATGCCGACAACTGGAATTCTGGGTGGAAAAGGAGCAAACATTGGAAACCTATCTGCACAACTCCAAAAATCCTGAAACTCCATGAAACTTATTTTTGGAATTAATAAGAATTATTGAGCAGAAGAAACACGTCTAGGGGCCCACACCCTGGCCAGGAGGTGGGGGGCGCGCCCACCCCTACTGGGCGCGCCCCCTGTCTCCTGGCCCCCTGGTGGCCCTCAGGTGTCCATCTTCTGCTATATGAAGGCTTTTACCCTGGAAAAAAATCGTGGGCAGGCTTACGGGACGAAACTCCGCCACCACGAGGCGGAACCTTGGCGGAACCAATCTAGGGCTCCAGCAGAGCTGTTCTGCCGGGGACACTTCCCTCCAGGAGGGGGAAATCATCACCATCGTCATCACCAACGATCCTCTCACCAGGAGGGGGTCAATCTCCATCAACATCTTCACCAACACCATCTCCTCTCAAAACCCTAGTTCATCTCTTGTATCCAATCTTGTATCAAAACCACAAATTGGTACCTATGGGTTGCTAGTAGTGTTGATTACTCCTTGTAGTTGATGCTAATTGGTTTACTTGGTGGAAGATCATATGTTCAGATCCTTAATGCATATTATTACTCCTCTGATTATGAACATGAATATGCTTTGTGAGTAGTTATGTTTGTTCCTGAGGACATGGGTGAAGTCTTGCTATTAGTAGTCATGTGAATTTGGTATTCGTTCGATATTTTGATGAGATGTATGTTGTCTTTCCTCTAGTGGTGTTATGTGAACGTCGACTACATGACACTTCACCATTATTTGGGTCTAGAGGAAGGCATTGGGAAGTAATAAGTAGATGATGGGTTGCTAGAGTGATAGAAGCTTAAACCCTAGTTTATGCGTTGCTTCGTAAGGGGCTGATTTGGATCCATATGTTTAATGTTGTGGTTAGGTTTACCTTAATACTTCTTTTGTATTTGCGGATGCTTGCAATAGGGGTTAATCATAAGTAGGATGCTTGTCCAAGTAAGGGCAGTACCCAAGCACCGGTCTACCCACATATCAAATTATCAAAGTACCGAACGCGAATCATATGAGCGTGATGAAAACTAGCTTGACGATAATTCCCATGTGTCCTCGGGAGCTCTTTTCTCATTATAAGAAATTGTCCAGGCTTATCCTTTGCTACAAAAAGGATTGGGCCACCTTGAAGCACTTTATTTACTTTCATTGCTTGTTACTCGTTACAATTTATCTTATCACAAAACTATCTGTTATCTACAATTTCAGTGCTTGCAGAGAAAACCTTATTGAAAACTACTTATCATTTCCTTCTTCTCCTCGTTGGGTTTGACACTCTTACTTATCGAAAGGACTACGATAGATCCCCTACACTTGTGGGTCATCAAGACTCTTTTCTGGCGCCGTTGCCGTGGAGTGTAGCGCTTTTGGTGAGTGGAACTTGGTAAGGAAACATTTATATAGTGTGCTGAAATTTTCTGTCACTTGTTACTATGGAAACTAATCCTTTGAGGGGCTTGTTCGGGGTATCTTCACCCCGACCAGAAGAGCAAAGAGTTACTCCTCAACCTACTGAACCTACTGAAAATATTATTTTGAGATTCCTTCGGGTATGATAGAGAAACTGCTAGCTAATCCATTTGCAGGAGATGGAACATTGCATCCCGATTTACGCCCTATCTTTGTGGATGAAGTTTGTGGATTATTTAAGCTTGTAGGTATTCCTGATGATGTGGTCAAAAGGAAGGTCTTCCCTTTATCTTTGAAGGGAGATGCATTGACATGGTATAGGCTATGTGATGATACGGGATCTTGGAATTATAAACGATTGAAGTTGGAATTTCACCAGAAGTTCTATCCTATGCATCTTGTTCATCGTGATCGTAATTACATATATAATTTCTGGCCTCGCGAAGGAGAAAGCATCGCTCAAGCTTGGGGGAGGCTTAAGTCAATGTTATATTCATGCCCCAATCATGAGCTCTCCAGATAAATGATTATTCAAAAAAATTATGCTCGGCTTCTCTCAATGATCGCAACATGCTTGATACTTCCTGTGCTGGTTCTTATATGCTGAAGACTATTGAATTCAAATGGGACTTATTGGAAAGAATTAAACGGAACTCTGAAGATTGGGGTTCCGACGATGGTAAGGAGTCAGGTATGACACCTAAGTTTGAGTGTGTTAAATCTTTTCTGGTATGTTAAGTCTTATATGCTTTCCATGGATTTAGCGCTAAATATGGACTTGACTCTAAGATAGTAGCTTCTTTCTGTGAATCTTTTGCTACTCACGATGATCTCCCTAAGGAGAAGTGGTTTAAATATAATCCTCCCGTTGAAGTAAAAGTAGTTGGACCTATTATAGTTGAAGAAAAGTCTGTCACCTATAGTGATCCTATTGTTCCTACTACTTATGTTGAGAAACCTCCTTTTCCTGTTAGAATAAAGGATCATGCTAAAACTTCGATTGTTGTTTGTAAGAGTAATACTAGGACTTATACACCTCCTGAACAAATTAAAGTTGAACCTAGTATTTCTATGGTTAAAGATCTCTTGGATGATGATTTAGATGGGCATGTTATTTATTTCTGTGGTGAGACTGCTAATATTGTTAGACCAGATACTAAGATACATAGACCTGTGGTAGGCATGCCTGTTATTTCTGTTAAAATAGGAGATCATTGTTATCATGGCTTTATGTGATATGGGTGCTAGTGCTAGTGCAATACCCTATGATTTATATAAAGAAATTATGCACGACATTGCACCCGTTGAATTGGAAGGTATTGATGTTACTATCAAGCTTGCCAATAGAGATACTATTTCACCAGTTGGGATTGTTAGAGATGTTGAAGTCTTGTGTGGGAAGGTTAAATATCCCCCTGATTTTCTTGTTCTTAGTTCCCCACAAGATGACTTTTGTCCCATTATTTTTGGTAGACCCTTCTTGAATACAGTTAATGCTAGGATTGATTGTGAAAAGGATACTATCACAATTTTCTTAGAGGGTATGTCTCATGAGTTTAATTTTGCTAAGTTTCATAGACAACCTCGTGATAGAGAATCACCTAGTAAGGATGAGATTATTGGTCTTGCTTCTATTGCCGTGCCTCCTACTGATCCATTTGAACAATATTTGCTTGACCATGAAAATGATATGTTTATGAAGGAAAGAAGGGAAATAGATAAAGTGTTCCTTTAACAGGGACCTATTCTGAAACATAACCTTCCCTTTGAAATTCTAGGGGACCCCCCTCCACCCAAGGGTGATCCCGTGTTTGAACTCAAACCATTACCTGATAATCTTAAGTATGCTTATCTTGATGAAAAGAAAACATATCCTGTTATTATTAGTGCTAACCTTTCAGAGCAAGAAGAAGAAAGATTATTGAAAACTCGGAAGAAGCACCGCGCTGCTATCGGATATACTCTGGATGATCTTAAGGGCATTAGTCCCACCTTATGCCAACACAAAATTAAATTGGAGGAAGGTGCCAAACCAGTTAGAGATCCTCAACGACAATTGAATCCTAAGATGAAAGAAGTGGTAAGAAAGGAGATACTAAAGCTCCTTGAGGCATGTATAATTTATCCCGTTGTTGATAGTGATTGGGTAAGTCCTGTCCATTGTGTTCCTAAAAAGGGAGGTATTACTGTCGTTCCTAATGATAAAGATGAATTGATCCCGCAAAGAATTATTACAGGTTATAGGATGGTAATTAATTTTCGTAAATTAAATAAAGCTACTAAGAAAGATCATTGCCCTTTACCTTTTATTGATCAAATGCTAGAAAGACTATCCAAACACACACATTTCTGCTTTCTAGATGGTTATTCTGGTTTCTCTCAAATACCTATGTCAGCAGGGGATCAATCCAAAACTACTTTTACTTGCCCTTTCGGTACTTTTGCTTATAGACGTATGCCTTTTGGTTTATGTAATGCACCTGCTACCTTTCAAAGATGCATGATGGCTATATTCTCTGACTTTTGTGAAAAGATTTGTGAGGTATTCATGGATGATTTCTCCGTTTATTGATCCTCCTTTGATGATTTCTTGAGCAACCTTGATCGAGTTTTGCAGAGATGCAAAGATACTAGTCTCGTCTTGAATTGGGAAAAGTGCCACTTTATGGTTAATGAAGGCATTGTCTTGGGGCATAAGATTTCTGAGAGAGGTATTGAAGTTGATAGAGCTAAAGTTGATGCTATTGAAAAGATGCCATGTCCCAAGGACATAAAAGGTATAAGAAGTTTCCTTGGTCATGCCGGTTTTTATAGGAGGTTCATTAAGGACTTCTCTAAAATCTCTAGGCCTGTGACTAATTTATTGCAAAAAGATATTCCTTTTGTCTTTGATGATGATTGTGTAGAAGCATTTGAAATACTTAAGAAAGCCTTGATCACTGCACCTATTGTTCAGCCACCTAATTGGAATTTACCCTTTGAAATTATGTGTGATGCTAGTGATTATGCTGTAGGTGTTGTTCTAGGGCAAAGAGTTGATAAGAAATTGAATGTTATCCAGTATGCTAGTAAAACTCTTGATACTACCCAGAGAAATTATGCTACTACTGAAAAAGAGTTCTTAGCAGTTGTGTTTGCATGTGATAAGTTTAGACCTTATATTGTTGATTCCAAAGTTACTATTCACACTGATCATGCTGTTATTAAATATCTTATGGAAAAGAAAGATGCTAAGCCTAGACTCATTAGATGGGTTCTCTTGCTCCAAGAATTTTATTTGCATATTATTGATAGAAAGGGAGCCGAGAACCCCGTTGCAGACAACTTGTCTAGGTTAGAGAATGTTCTTGATGACCCACTGCCTATTGATGATAGCTTCCCTGATGAACAATTAGCGGTCGTTAAGGCTTCTCGTACTGCTCCTTGGTATGCTGATTATGCTAATTACATTGTTGCTAAATTTATACCACCTAGTTTCACATACCAGCAAAAGAAAAAGTTCTTTTATGATTTAAGACATTACTTCTGGGATGTCCCACACCTTTATAAAGAAGGAGTAGATGGTGTTATTAGACGTTGTGTACCTGAGCATGAACAGGAACAGATCATACGCAAGTGTCGCTCTGAATCCTATGGAGGACATCACGCTGGAGATAGAACTGCACATAAGGTACTGCAATCTGGTTTTTATTGGCCTGCTCTCTTCAAAGATGCTTGTAAGTTTGTCTTATCTTGTGATAAATGTCAAAGAATTGGTAATATTAGTAGACGTCAAGAAATGCCTATGAATCATTCTCTTGTTATTGAACCGTTTGATGTTTGGGGCTTTGATTATATGGGACCTTTTCCTGCCTCTAATGGTTACACACATATTTTAGTTGTTGTTGATTACGTTACTAAGTGGGTAGAAGCTATTCCAACTAGTAGTGTTGATCATAACAGTTCTATTAAAATGCTTAAAGAAGTTATTTTTCCAGAGTCCCTAGATATCTTATGATTGATGGTGGTTCACATTTTATTCATGGTGCTTTCCGTAAGATGCTTGCTAAGTATGATGTTAATCATAGAATCGCATCTCCTTATCATCCGCAGTCTAGTGGTCAAGTAGAATTGAGCAATAGAGAGCTCAAATTATTTTTGCAAAAGACTGTCAATAGATCTAGAAAGAATTGGTCCAAAAAACTTGATGATGCATTATGGGCCTATAGAACCGCATACAAAAATCCTATGGGTATGTCTCCGTATAAGATGGTTTATGGAAAAGCATGTCATTTACCTCTTAAACGTGAACATAAGGCATATTGGGCTATTAAAGAGCTCAACTATGACTTCAAACTTGCTAGTGAGAAGAGGTTGTTTGATATTAGCTCACTTGATGAATGGAGAACCCAAGCCTATGAGAATGCCAAGTTATTCAAAGAAAAAGTCAAACGCTGGCATGACAAAAGGATACAAAAGTGTGAGTTTAACGTAGGTGACTATGTGTTCTTATTCAACTCTCGCTTAAGATTTTTTGCAGGAAAACTTCTCTCTAAATGGGAAGGTCCTTATGTTATTGAGGAGGTCTATCATTCTGGTGCCATAAAAATTAACAACTTTGAAGGCACAAGTCCGAGGGTGGTGAACGGTCAAAGAATTGAACATTATATCTCAGGTAATCCTATCAATGTTGAAACTAATATTATTGAAACCGTAACCCCAGAGGAATACATAAGGGACACTTTCCAGAATGTTCCAGACTCCGAAAAGGAATAAGTATGTGGTACAGTAAGTAAACCGACTCCAAAACAATTCTAATGGCAATTTTTATCAGTTTTGGAATATTTAAGAATTTTAGGAAGAAAGAAGTAGTCCGGGAAGGACACGAGGCCTCCACGAGGGTGGAGGGCGCGCCCACCCTTACTGGGCGTGCCCCCTGTCTCGTGGCCACCTCGTGTGCCTCTTGGACTCCGTTTTCTTGCACGTTACGTATTTTGGTCGGTAAAAATTCATTATATAAACTCCAGAAGGTTTTGACCACCGTATCACGCAAATATCCTCTATTTTTGTTTCGAGCTGTTTTTGTTTCAAATCTAGAACATCATGATGTTGCCCTCCTTCAACAATGAAGACAAGGATGCTTGGCTATTGAAGATAGAGCTGAAAAGAGAAGAACCGGAAGAGATCAACAAGGATGAAGGAATCAAGAAGGCCATGGAGGTTCAAGCTCCGGCAGTGAAAGAAGAAGACATCCCTCAACCCTTACCTAACCTCTTTACTCCAACTGAGATTGAAGATTTTAAGATGATTGAGTTAGCTCGCATACAGAATAAGTATCTCACACAGGAGAATATTTTGCTGAAGGATCATATCGCCAGACTCAAGGGCATTATCCGCAAGTTGGAGGAGCTTTTACGCTCGATGTGCGACTATCCACCATCATCATCACCACCTTCATCACCTCCGAGGACATAATTACATGGGTATGGGCACTCCCCTTGGCAACTGCCAAGCTTGGGGGAGGTGCCCCGGTATCGTATCACCATCACACTCCTATCTTTACCTTTTTATTTAGTTCGATCCTTTTAGTAGTGTCTTGATCTAGTAGATTGAAGTTTTAGTATCAAGTAGTTTTGAGTTTTGCTTTGTGATCTCTTTATGTAATCGAGTCCGTGATGTGACGCCCCCGATTCAATCGTACACTAATCATGCACGCAAATGTGTACGATCAAGATCAGGGACTCACGGGAAGATATCACAACACAACTCTAAAACATAAATAAGTCATACAAGCATCATAATACAAGCCAGGGGCCTCGAGGGCTCGAATACAAGTGCTCGATCATAGACAAGTCAGCGGAAACAACAATATCTAACTACAGACATAAGTTAAACAAGTTTGCCTTAAGAAGGCTAGCACAAACTGGGATACAGATTGAAAGAGGCGCAGGCCTCCTGCCTGGGATCCTCCTAACTACTCCTGGTCGTCGTCAGTGGGCTGCACGTAGTAGTAGGCACCTCCGGTGTAGTAGGAGTCGTCGTCGACGGTGGCGTCTGGCTCCTGGACTCCAGCATCTGGTTGCGACAACCAGAAAGAAAGGAAAGGGGGGAAAAGGGGGAAGAAAGCAACCGTGAGTACTCATCCAAAGTACTCGCAAGCAAGGAACTACACTACATATGCATGGGTATATGTGTAAGGAGGCCATATCGGTGGACTGAACTGCAGAATGCCAGAATAAGAGGGGGATAGCTAATCCTGTCGAAGACTACTCTTCTGGCAGCCTCCGTCTTGCAACATGTAGAAGAGAGTAGATTGATGTTTTGTACATGAAAGTTGCTCAGAACGACGAGACGATTCCGGATACGCAACCCGTTCGTCCGCCACTCCCCCCTAACCTATCGAACTCGCAACTTTCCCCCTCCAACTCCTCTGCCCGAAAACGCGAAACACCGGGAAGTTTCCCCCCTTAACCGGTACCACCTCATACCACGTTAGGGCACACCTAGCACCGCTCTTTGTCACGTCACACATCGTTGTGTTTATGTTTGCATTGTATTCATTGTTTCTTCCCCCTCTTATCTCCGGTAGACCCCGAGACTGATGCTGCTGCTGGTACCCCGATCGACTACGGTGTTGACGACCCCTCTCTCTTGCCAGAGCAACCAGGCAAGCCCCCCCCCCTTGATCACCAGATATCGCCTATTCTCCTCTATACTGCTTGCATTAGAGTAGTGTAGCATGTTACTGCTTTCCGTTAATCCTATTCTGATGCATAGCCTGTCATTGTTGCTACAGTCATTGATACCTTACCCGCAATCCTAGATGCTTAGTATAGTATGCTAGTTTATCATTATTGGCCCTACATTCTTGTCAGTCTGCCTTGCTATACTATTGGGCCGTGATCACTCGGGAGGTGATCACGGGTATATACTATACATACATACATACTACAGATGGTGACTAAAGTCGGGTCAGCTCGATGAGTACCCGCAAGTGATTCTGATGAGGGGGCTGAAAGGACAGGTGGCTCCATCCCGGTAGAGGTGGGCCTGGGTTCCCGACGGCCCCCGACTGTTACTTTGTGGCGGAGCGATAGGGCAGGTTGTGACCGCCTAGGAGAGAGGTGGGCCTGGCCCTGTTCGGCGTTCGCGGATACTTAACACGCTTAACGAGATCTTGGTATTTGATTTGAGTTGGCTACGAGCCTATACGCACTAACCATCTACGTGGGAGTAGTTATGGGTATCCCGGCGTCGTGGTATTAGCCGAAGCACTTCAGACGTCAGCGACGGAGCGGCGCGCGCCGGATTGGACTGGAACGCCTGCTAGGCTAGGTCTGCTTTCGGCCGCCCTCGCAACGTGCAGGTGTGCTATGGGCGATGGGCCCAGACCCCTGTGCGCTTAGGTTTAGACCGGCGTGCTGGCCTCTCTGTTTTGCCTAGGTGGGGCTGCGACGTGTTGATCTTCCGAGGCCGGGCATGACCCAGGAAAGTGTGTCCGGCCAAATGGGATCAAGCGTGTTGGGTAAGTTGGTGCACCCCTGCAGGGAAGTTAATCTATTCGAATAGCCGTGATCTTCGGTAACAGGACGACTTGGAGTTGTACCTTGACCTTATGACAACTAGAACCGGGTACTTAATAAAACACACCCTTCCAAGTTCCACAGACAACCCGGTGATCGCTTTTCCATAGGGCGACGAGGGGAGGATCGCCGGGTAGGATTATGCTATGCGATGCTACCTGGAGATGCTACTTGGAGATGCTACTTGGAGATGCTACTTGGAGGACTTCATTTTCATCCGAGTTACGGATTATTTTATATGATTTTCCAAAGATTTAAGCAATTTCCGGGATTATTCTTAATTCGAAAATAAAATGGTTAATTGCTAGATACACCCAAAAGTGTACCCAGCCGGAGTGCTCGAATGGCTGACAGCGGGCCAGGGAGGTTCCAGTCAGCAGAGTTGACCCAGTCAACATTTGACCGGTCAAAAGGTCAATAGGGTTTGGGTCCCACTTGTCATTGGCTCATCTAGCTAACTGCAGTTTTAAAATAACTATTCTACTTCATTAGGTTAACTAAGATTAATTAATTAAGTTAATTAAATATTTAACTAATTAATTAATTAATTAATTAATTATTTGTTAATATTATTTTTTTAACCCCTTTTTTTCAGAAAAGGGGGGCGTGGGCACCACTGGGCAGTGGCCCATAGAGCCAATCTGGCGACGGGCGAATGGGCACAGGGGCGTGGAAGTGGGCGCCCATACCCGAGGAGGGGGCGAACCCAAGCAAGGCGGGACGCTGGCGCCGGGCGCCGCCCGGGGCGTGGTCGCCGGCGACGAGGGGAGCCGCCGGATGGACCAGTGGAGGAGGGATGCGGCGGCGGTAGTGCGGCAGGGGAGAGCGGGGGTGAGCGCGGGCGCCGGCTCTAAGCGCGGCCAGCCGGGGCCTTGGTGAGCATCGACGAAGTACTGGGGCGAGGGGGAAGGGCCGGGGCGGGGTCGAGGAGGCGGTCCGGCAGGGGGGGGGTCCGAGAAACGGCGTCAGTGGCGGCGAACGGCGGCGATGGGAGGGGGTCGGAGCATGGCAGGGAGCCATGCGCCGGCGCGGACGACGCGGGCGTGCAGGTGCGCTGCTGGAGCGCGGGGAAGAGGAGAAGGAGGGGGTCCTCACAAAGGGTTGCAGGGTCATGGCAATGGGCTCGGGGAGGACAGGGACGACGAGGTCGGGGTCGGGTCGGCGACGGAGATGAGGTCGAGGCGGCGAGGTCTCCGAGCGGTGGTGGTGTGACGACGGGCGACGACATCGGGTCGGTGACGAGGCGAGGACGCAGCTTCAAGCGAGCGCCGTGCGAGGGAGAGGAGGGGTCCGGAGGAGTCCGGAAGGGGCGGCGCCGGCGGCGGTTTGCATCGGGTACGAGCGTGCGGGGGGAGGTGATCGAACAGGGGCGCTCCTCTCCCTGTGCCGATGTGTATGTGTGTGTGTTGCGAGTGGCGGCGCTGGGCGGGAGACGAGGGAGAAGTGGGGATCGTGAGGGAGTGGGGCGCTAGGGTTCGGGGAATGGAGAGGCAGGCCATATAGGCCACGGCCGGGGTGGGCCGGTTGGCTGGCTAGCTAGCTGGGCCTCATGGCCCAGCGGGGGGGGGGGGGGTTCTGGTCTTCTGTTTTTTTGTTTGTTTTGTTTGTTTTCTTTTATTTATTTTCTCCTCTGTTTTAATTCAATTTAAAATATTTATGCATCTTATAAAACTGTGTCTTCTACACCATAATTATCTATGTAATATCTAGTACAAACCGAACAATTTTATTTTAATGTTTGAAAACTTTTATTATTTACCAAATTTTAAATTTGAATTTGAATCGGTTTCGAACTAACTCGAGATTAGCAACTATAATCGAGGTGACGTGGCATCACTAGCAGAGGATCACTGTAGCTTAATTACCCGGGCGTCACAATTCTCCTCCACTACAAGAAATCTCGTCCCAAGATTTAGGAGCGGTTATAAGGGGGGAAAGTTTGATAATGAATCTAGCGAATCTTTTCGGTCTTGGTTGCTCTTCTCGAAGAGGTTGATCCATTACATTGATTTCTTCATTCCTCTGTTTCAGGTCCTCATGATGAAGTCGGCTCTTTTCTTCGGGAACTCCATCGTATTTACGAATAGGTAACGGGGCAGGTCGGCAACGGCAGAATGTTATAAGGGTTATAATCTGGGATTAACCCATGAATGAGCATATGAGTACCTCTCGAGTTTGAACATTTAAAAGACATCGAGAGTAAAGTTGGGAGGTACAATAATAAGTTTCAAGCAGCCAGGCAATCATTCAATGCCTAGTCAGAAGGTGAAAGTGGTTTCAAAGCAACGGGATAATTATTGTGTCCGATGCCAGAATTGATGATCTCATCGGAAAGGTGGCTCATGAATTACTTACGAGTCCACGCAGGAGGAATAACTTTGGAAACTGGGGTGTGCAGGAGAGTCAGGTTTTGATCATGTGGAACTGTGGGTTATGGGCCCACCATGTGGGTTAAAAGTAGGAAGGTGATGACGTCTTACACGATCATGTAAGCGAGGCATGCCAGAGGATAGCCTATCAGTTATGTCGGCAACAACATCGATACCAAGGGAGAGGGACGAAGTGAACCATTTTCCTGCTCGTTGAACAAGGCGGACCAATAGGCAAAGTTCTCTTCCATCGGCGGTTACCGGAAGTCATCAACAGTAGAAACAGGGTTACACCAGACAGGAAGGTACACCGAGGTGTTTACCTAAGCAGGGGATTACCACTGCTCGGTTAAGTAGTTTACAAGTAAGTTTGAACAAAACAACGGGAAGGAAAATGTGCTTAAACACGTATATCAGGGGTATATCCTTCCCAAGGACAAGTAGAGCATGATATCCATGACAGGATATTATGTAGAAAACTCCTTAGGTAGGGGAGAGAAATTTCATGATATTACCCATACAGCGGTGTTTGGATAATTGAGCAGGAAACATTTATCATTGGGCTTCAAATGTTCTTGTTGAAAATTGGAGTACCATAGACATGCTTCGAGATAGCATTGACATGGTCTTCAAGCAAAAGGTCAGACTTTGGATATAGGAAGGATCCATTAGGAACAACTTGTAGGATAAGTCTTACAATTTCCTCAGGGAAGAATGGCTAAACTTGCTAAAAAGGATACTACAATAATAGGTCCTCCACCCAGGGGGGGGGGGGGTGCTAGGCATGACATCATGTTACCAGGTCATCAAAGGACCAATGTTATAACTCTTGCAAATATGTTCCAACCATCATATCTGACCGAGGTTCAGATCCGATTGGTGTCAGGATACCTCTGACTTAGGATGCCAGAGAAGAAAAGGTGCAACACAAATTGATGAGATGACAATGTAAGATTCTCAAAAAATGAACTATGGGAGCGAGTCCAAAACAAGAGTTCATCATTAAACCAAGGAGAGGATGGGGAGGTGGCTGACGGTCTCAGCGACACTTCATCGAGATTCCAACAAGATGGATTTCCACAATTATGTGAACATGGGGATAACATTTGTCATATCAAATGATATAATGAGGTATGCTCGAGGAAAACAAACACAATTAAACATTGGTTGAAAGGTGCGCCCGAAATATGGGTCGGGTTTGCACGACCAATGTCAGAATTGTGATTCAATAATCAATAGTCCAAGAACGAACAGTCGACCATTAACTTCAAAGCAATAGGGTTGCTAGAAGGGCAGAATTCAAACAGCACCGTTCACTTGTTGGTACACCGGTTGGAATGAACACGAGGACCAAGAAAGAATGGTGAGGGTGAGAAGTATCACCATACCAAGAATTCTTAAGAGGTGGTGAATTTCTCACGACATTCTTGACATAGCAGATGGTAATACTTCAAGGTAGAACATAACATAAGTCGGTTAACAATGAACTCAAGGTATAGCCACAACACAAACAAGTTTGTGTTGGAAACAAGGCAAGGAAGTAGTCGATGACACACAATTCATCAAGGGGCAAGGATGGTAATTCTTATCATGAATTTGATTGTTATTCTGGAATAGCTCAGAAAGTTGATAATGATCACGACACATTTGTCGAGAGATTACCTGAAGATGTAATCGATCCGCGATCACATCAAGTCAAAAGAATGATGAAGCAAGAGGTTATTGGAACCATGGGTACAACACAAACTCGGAACCAAGCTTGTTGTCTGAGGTGGAATGATAAGACAAGGAAATCAAAGTAAGCTTAGCTCAGCGTCGAAAATTATGCTCTGGGAAGAGGACCAGGTAGCACAGTTAAAATCGGCACGACAAGGATATGGCCAAACAGGCTAGGAATGACGTGATGGAATTCAAACTCGTAAGTAATGAAGGTTACCAAGAGTTGCTTAATCGCGATGCGGACTCGTGTCAGTTATCGGTGTCTTTGAGTGTTAAATAACTCAGAGCCCGTGAAAAATTGGAATCAATGAGAATGTAGCACTTGATGAAGAACTCATAAGAAGTTATGCAGTTCCGTGATAATCTTGAGATACCTAGGGGGTAACACTCGAGGACAATCCAAAGTAGAGCTTGGACTGGGGTATTGTTATAAAGAAGATAAGTGCTTAAACATGCATGAGAAATGGTATTTAAAAGAGATCATGGTCGGAACCACGATTGCAAAAGGCCAGATCCCAGATATAAGATGTACTTATACCAAGGGAATAATTAATTTAAGAGAAGCTTTAATGATAAGATCTACATCGTGTCCATGGGCATGAACACAAAGTTCAAGGTCGACTCCCACTTCTCCAATGCACAACCTTTCATTCACTTCTCACGTTCAATGAAGTTGTAGTGTTGAAATTTTATCTGGTGAAGCACCAGAAGAGTATGACTCGTGAAAACTTTCGGGTTCACACGGTCTAGAGAAAGCATATGTTTAACCCTTAGTGGCTTCTTAGAAACATATACCACAAGTTTCAAGAGTAAATAACACAAGCCCGAAAGCAGAGTATGGTTGGCCAAGCGGAGGATACAACTTAACAAAGGCATTAGGTATCAGGGGAAGAACTCACAAAGTGATCAAATGTGAAGGACACTGTCGGATAATAATCCAACAGCGGATATGGCGATCCACAATGGAGCTGATATGAGTATCGATACCCAATCAGAGGAAGAAAGATTGCAAATGCATCGGTTTATAGAACAGCTGACTAACTCAATTGTCAAATGCAAAGGAATTATGATTCCCAAATCAAGGGATCAGAAGCAATGCTCTGATTAGGGGTGGATAAGTTGAATAGCCTTAGGGTACAATCAAAGACAATTCGATTGGTCGAGAACCAATTCCAGTTAAAAGAATGGCAGCTCAGCCGGAAAAGTAATTTATAAGGATCAATGATGATTGCGTGTATTCGCAAACATATTGAGTCAACAGACTCAAAATGATAATGACAAGGAATGTCAATATGACTACGAGACTTATGGGATTAACCATAATGCAAGCAAGCAAGAATTTCAAGAGCCAAAGGCCCCAAAGGGTTTTCAGAAGATCGAATATTATTTTGAAGACCTTTGTGAAACACATGAACAACTAGGGATGAGCGGATACTCGACAAGTGCGAGGATTTATTTGAAGGGGTATTCATGTGGCAAAGAACTGCTAGGCAGTAGGCACAAAGTATTCTCGGAACAATAGAGAAAACTTTGGGGTATCTTGTAATAACAAGATCAATGGGGAATGATCATATGAATGGCAAGTGTAAGTAGTTATCCACACGGATTTATCGGTGGTCAGGAATAGCAAAAGTGATGGGCACAAAGTCTCGAGAGAACATCAGAGAGTATCTTTGGAATCTTCTGGTGTAGCAGGCGATCCTCTGCAGTAAGGGGCTCTCCGGGTGGATGCGATCACGAGATTCTAATCTTAGAGTTAGCAAATTCATTTAACCCGAATAGTAGAGAGATCAGAGTCCCAGAGTATAGACGAGGAATAAAAGATCCTAATACCACCCAATGGCGACGTGGGTCCATGGGCCGCACAGCCATGTTAGTAAAAACTTTTTCAATGACTAGACGCAACTTCGGCCAAGGAGTTGGAAAGGGGGATTCCTACAGGCAGTCGGCTCTGATACCAACTTGTGACGCCCCCGATTCAATCGTACACTAATCATGCACGCAAATGTGTACGATCAAGATCAGGGACTCACGGGAAGATATCACAACACAACTCTAAAACATAAATAAGTCATACAAGCATCATAATACAAGCCAGGGGCCTCGAGGGTTCGAATACAGGTGCTCGATCATAGACAAGTCAGCGGAAACAACAATATCTGAGTACAGACATAAGTTAAACAAGTTTGCCTTAACAAGGCTAGCACAAACTGGGATACAGATCGAAAGAGGCGCAGGCCTCCTGCCTGGGATCCTCCTAACTACTCCTGGTCGTCGTCAGCGGGCTGCACGTAGTAGTAGGCACCTCCGGTGTAGTAGGAGTCGTCGTCGACGGTGGCGTCTGGCTCCTGGACTCCAGCATCTGGTTGCGACAACCAGAAAGAAAGGAAAGGGGGGAAAAGGGGGAAGAAAGCAACCGTGAGTACTCATCCAAAGTACTCGCAAGCAAGGAACTACACTACATATGCATGGGTATATGTGTAAGGAGGCCATATCGGTGGACTGAACTGCAGAATGCCAGAATAAGAGGGGGATAGCTAATCCTGTCGAAGACTACGCTTCTGGCAACCTCCGTCTTGCAGCATGTAGAAGAGAGTAGATTGAAGTCCTCCAGGTAGCATCTCCAAGTAGCATCTCCAAGTAGCATCTCCAGGTAGCATCGCATAGCATAATCCTACCCGGCGATCCTCCCCTCGTCGCCCTGTGGAAAAGCGATCATCGGGTTATTTATGGAACTTGGAAGGGTGTGTTTTATTAAGTATCTGGTTCTAGTTGTCATAAGGTCAAGGTACAACTCCAAGTCGTCCTGTTACCGAAGATCACGGCTATTCGAATAGATTAACTTCCCTGCAGGGGTGCACCAACTTACCCAACACGCTTGATCCCATTTGGCCGGACACACTTTCCTGGGTCATGCCTGGCCTCGGAAGATCAACACGTCGCAGCCCCACCTAGGCAAAACAGAGAGGCCAGCACGCCGGTCTAAACCTAAGCGCACAGGGGTCTGGGCCCATCGCCCATAGCACACCTGCACGTTGCGAGGGCGGCCGGAAGCAGACCTAGCCTAGCAGGCGTTCCAGTCCAATCCGGCGCGCGCCGCTCCGTCGCTGACGTCTGAAGTGCTTCGGCTGATACCACGACGCCGGGATACCCATAACTACTCCCACGTAGATGGTTAGTGCGTATAGGCTCGTAGCCAACTCAGATCAAATACCAAGATCTCGTTAAGCGTGTTAAGTATCCGCGAACGCCGAACAGGGCCAGGCCCACCTCTCTCCTAGGCGGTCACAACCTGCCCTGTCGCTCCGCCACAAAGTAACAGTCGGGGGCCGTCGAGAACCCAGGCCCACCTCTACCGGGATGGAGCCACCTGTCCTTTCAGCCCCCTCATCAGAATCACTTGCGGGTACTCATCGAGCTGACCCGACTTTAGTCACCATCTGTAGTATGTATGTATGTATAGTATATACCCGTGATCACCTCCCGAGTGATCACAGCCCAATAGTATAGCAAGGCAGACTGACAAGAATGTAGGGCCAATAATGATAAACTAGCATACTATACTAAGCATCTAGGATTGCGGGTAAGGTATCAATGACTGTAGCAACAATGATAGGCTATGCATCAGAATAGGATTAACGGAAAGCAGTAACATGCTACACTACTCTAATGTAAGCAGTATAGAGGAGAATAGGCGATATCTGGTGATCAAGGGGGGGCTTGCCTGGTTGCTCTGGCAAGAGAGAGGGGTCGTCAACACCGTAGTCGATCGGGGTACCAGCAGCAGCATCAGTCTCGGGGTCTACCAGAGATAAGAGGGGGAAGAAACAATGAATACAATGCAAACATAAACACGACGATGCGTGACGTGACAAAGAGCGGTGCTAGGTGTGCCCTAACGTGGTATGAGGTGGTACCGGTTAAGGGGGGAAACTTCCGGGTGTTTCGCGTTTTCGGGCAGAGGAGTTGGAGGGGGAAAGTTGCGAGTTCGATAGGTTAGGGGGGAGTGGCGGACGAACAGGTTGCGTATCCGGAATCGTCTCGTCTTTCTGAGCAACTTTCATGTACAAAACATTTTCATCCGAGTTACGGATTATTTTATATGATTTTCCAAAGATTTAAGCAATTTCCGGGATTATTCTTAATTCGAAAATAAAATGGTTAATTGCTAGATACACCCAAAAGTGTACCCAGCCGGAGTGCTCGTATGGCTGACAGCGGGCCAGGGAGGTTCCAGTCAGCAGAGTTGACCCAGTCAACATTTGACCGGTCAAAAGGTCAATATGGTTTGGGTCCCACTTGTCATTGGCTCATCTAGCTAACTGCAGTTTTAAAATAACTATTCTACTTCATTAGGTTAACTAAGATTAATTAATTAAGTTAATTAAATATTTAACTAATTGATTAATTAATTAATTAATTATTTGTTAATATTATTTTTTAACCCCTTTTTTTTCAGAAAAGGGGGGCGTGGGCACCACTGGGCAGTGGCCCATAGAGCCAATCTGGCGACGGGCGAACGGGCACAGGGGCGTGGAAGTGGGCGCCCGTACCCGAGGAGGGGGCGAACCCAAGCAAGGCGGGACGCTGGCGCCGGGCGCCGCCCGGGGCGTGGTCGCCGGCGATGAGGGGAGCCGCTGGATGGACCAGTGGAGGAGGGATGCGGCGGTGGTAGTGCGGCAGGGGAGAGCGGGGGTGAGCGCGGGCGCCGACTCCAAGCGCGGCCAGCCGGGGCCTCGGTGAGCATCGACGAAGTACTGGGGCGAGGGGGGAAGGGCCGGGGCGGGGTCGAGGAGGCGGTCCGGCAGGGGGGGGGGTCCGAGAGACGGCGTCAGTGGCGGAGAACGGCGACGATGGGAGGGGGTCGGAGCATGGCAGGGAGCCATGCGCCGGCGCGGACGACGCGGGCGTGCAGGTGCGCTGCTGGAGCGCGGGGAAGAGGAGAAGGAGGGGGTCCTCACAAAGGGTTGCAGGGTCATGGCAATGGGATCGGGGAGGACAGGGATGACGAGGTCGGGGTCGGGTCGGCGACGGAGATGAGGTCGAGGCGGCGAGGTCTCCGGGCGGTGGTGGTGTGACGACGGGCGACGACATCGGGTCGGTGACGAGGCGAGGACGCAGCTTCAAGCGAGCGCCGTGCGAGGGAGAGGAGGGGCCCGGAGGAGTCCGGGAGGGGCGGCGCCGGCGGCGGTTTGCATCGGGCACGAGCGTGCGGGGGGAGGTGATCGAACAGGGGCGCTCCTCTCCCTGTGCCGATGCGTATGTGTGTGTGTTGCGAGTGGCGGCGCTGGGAGGGAGACGAGGGAGAAGTGGGGATCGTGAGGGAGTGGGGCGCTAGGGTTCGGGGAATGGAGAGGCAGGCCATATAGGCCACGGCCGGGGTGGGCCGGTTGGCTGGCTAGCTAGCTGGGCCTCATGGCCCAGCGGGGGGGGGGGGGGGGGTTCTGGTCTTCTGTTTTTTTGTTTGTTTTGTTTGTTTTCTTTTATTTATTTTCTCCTCTGTTTTAATTCAATTTAAAATATTTATGCATCTTATAAAACTGTGTCTTCTACACCATAATTATCTATGTAATATCTAGTACAAACCGAACAATTTTATTTTAATGTTTGAAAACTTTTATTATTTACCAAATTTTAAATTTGAATTTGAATAGGTTTCGAACTAACTCGAGATTAGCAACTATAATCGAGGTGACGTGGCATCACTAGCAGAGGATCATTGTAGCTTAATTACCCGGGCGTCACACGTGAGCTATCTATAATAAATATTAGTGTTGACTCAAGGGCTTTGCTATCTTGCTATGATCTTGAGAAAGTAGAAAGAATAAAAGAGTTCGTATTGATCTTATGGATAGTAATGACTTCACACATAGAAAGTATGAGGCATAAAAGTTGTTGAGGGTTGATAAATGTAGCTTTGGTCATCATTGCAATTAATAGGAAGTAATAAGGAAAGGGAGGTTCACATGCAAATATATTATCATGGACATCTTTTATGATTGGGAGCACTCATTAAGTATGACATGTTAAAAGAGTTGATGTTGGACAAGGAAGACAATGTAATGGTTTATGTTTTCTCACATTTCAGTTAAAGTATATTGTCATTGACCTTCTAAACATGTTGAGCTTGCCTTTCACCCTCGTGCTAGCCAAATTTCTTGCACCAAGTAGAGATACTACTTGTGCTTTCAAATATCCTTAAACCCAGTTTTGCCATGAGAGTCCATCATACCTACCTATGAATTGAGTAAGATCGTTCACGTAAGTTGTCATGTTGCAGGCAATAAAAATTGCTAGTTAAATATGTATGACTTATTAGTGCAGAGAATATAAGCTTTATACGATCTTGTTGTGGAAGCAATAAAACGATGGACTGCATAATAAAGGTCCACATACAAGTGGAAATATAAAGTGACGTTCTTTTGCATTAAGATTTCATGCATCCAACCCTAAAAGCACATGACAACCTCTGCTTCCCTCTGCGAAGGGCCTATATTTTACTTTATGTTTTTACTTTATGCTTGAGTCAAGGTGGTCTTCACCTTTCCCTTTTTCATTTTATCCTTTGGCAAGCTCCTCGTGTTTGAAAGATCATGATATATATATATATATATCCAATTGGGTGTAAGTTAGTGTGGACTATTATTGTTGACATCACCTAAAGGTGAATACGTTGGGAGGCAACATAATAAGCCCCTATCTTTCTCGGTGTCCGGCTGAAACTCCATAACCACAAGTACTGCATGAGTGTTAGCAATTGTAGAAGACTACATGATAGTTGAGTATGTGGACTTGCTGAAAAGCTCTATTCTTGACTCTTTTTGATGTTATGATAAATTGCAATTGCTTCAATGACTGAGATTATAGTTTGTTAGCTTCCAATGAAGTTTCTGAACCTTGCTTGACATTGTGAATTGATTGTTACTTGAGCATAAGAAGTCATATGACAAAATCTATTTATGTTACTATTATAAGAATGATCATGATGCCCTCATATCCGTATTTTATTTTTATCGACACCTCTATCTCTAAACATGTGGGCATATTTTTCGAATTCGGCTTCCGCTTGAGGACAAGCGAGGTCTAAGCTTGGGGGAGTTGATACGTCCATTTTGCATCATGCTTTTATATCAATATTTATTGCTTTATGGGGTGTTATTACACATTATATCTCAATACTTATGGCTATTCTCTCTTATTTTACAAGGTTTACCATGAAGAGGGGGAATGCCGGCAGTAGGAACTCTGGCTGGAAAAGGAGCAAACATTGGAAACCTATTCTGCACAGCTCCAAAAATCCTGAAACTCCACGAAACTTATTTTTGGAATTAATAAGAATTATTGAGCGGAAGAAACACCTCAGGGGGCCCACATCCTGGCCAGGAGGGTGGGGGGAGCGCCCCTGTCTCCTGGGCCCCCTGGTGGCCCTCCGGTGTCCATCTTCTGCTATATGAAGGCTTTTACCCTGGAAAAAAAATCATGGGAAAGCTTACGGGACGAAACTCCGCCGCCACGAGGCGGAACCTTGGCGGAACCAATCTAGGGCTCCAGCGGAGCTGTTCTGCCGGGGACACTTCCGTCCGGGAGGGGGAAATCATCACCATCGTCATCACCAATGATCCTCTCATCGGGAGGGGGTCAATCTCCATCAACATCTTCACCAGCACCATCTCCTCTCAAAACCCTAGTTCATCTCTTGTATCCAAAACCACAACTTGGTACCTGTGGGTTGCTAGTAGTGTTGATTACTCCTTGTAGTTGATGCTAATTGGTTTACTTGGTGGAAGATCATATGTTCAGATCCTTAATGCATATTATTACTCCTCTGATTATGAACATGAATATGCTTTGTGAGTAGTTACGTTTGTTCCTGAGGACATGGGTGAAGTCTTGCTATTAGTAGTCATGTGAATTTGGTATTCGTTCGATATTTTGATGAGATGTATGTTGTCTTTCCTCTAGGGGTGTTATGTGAACGTCGACTACATGACATTTCACCATTATTTGGGCCTAGAGTAAGGCATTGGGAAGTAATAAGTAGATGATGGGTTGCTAGAGTGACAGAAGCTTAAACCCTAGTTTATGCGTTGCTTCGTAAGGGGCTGATTTGGATCCATATGTTTAATGTTGTGGTTAGGTTTACCTTAATACTTCTTTTGTAGTTGCGGATGCTTGCAATAGGGGTTAATCATAAGTGGGATGCTTGTCCAAGTAAGGGAAGTACCCAAGCACCGGTCCACCCACATATCAAATTATCAAAGTACTGAACGCGAATCATATGAGCGTGATGAAAACTAGCTTGACGATAATTCCCATGTGTCCTCGGGAGCTCTTTTCTCATTATAAGAAATTGTCCAGGCTTATCCTTTGCTACAAAAAGGATTGGACCACCTTGCTGCACTTTATTTACTTTCATTGCTTGTTACTCGTTACAATTTATCTTATCACAAAACTATCTGTTATCTACAATTTCAGTGCTTGCAGAGAAAACCTTACTGAAAACTGCTTATCATTTCCTTCTGCTCCTCGTTGGGTTCGACACTCTTACTTATCGAAAGGACTATGATAGATCCCCTATACTTGTGGGTCATCAAGACTCTTTTCTGGCGCCGTTGCTGGGGAGTGTAGCGCTTTTGGTGAGTGGAACTTGGTAAGGAAACATTTATATAGTGTGCTGAAATTTTCTGTCACTTGTTACTATGGAAACTAATCCTTTGAGGGGCTTGTTCGGGGTATCTTCACCCCGACCCGAAGAGCAAAGAGTTACTTCTCAACCTACTGAACCTACTGAAAATATTATTTTGAGATTCCTTCGGGTATGATAGAGAAACTGCTAGCTAATCCATTTGCTGGAGATGGAACATTGCATCCCGATTTACACCTTATCTTTGTGGATGAAGTTTGTGGATTATTTAAGCTTGCAAGTATTCCTGATGATGTGGTCAAAAGGAAGGTCTTCCCTTTATCTTTGAAGGGAGATGCATTGGCATGGTATAGGCTATGTGATGATACAAGATCTTGGAATTATAAACGATTGAAGTTGGAATTTCACCAGAAGTTCTATCCTATGCATCTTGTTCATCGTGATCGTAATTACATATATAATTTCTGGCCTCGCGAAGGAGAAAGCATCGCTCAAGCTTGGGGGAGGCTTAAGTCAATGTTATATTCATGCCCCAATCATGAGCTCGCCAGATAAATGATTATTCAAAAAATTTATGCTCGGCTTTCTCTCAATGATCGCAGCATGCTCGATACTTCCTGTGGTGGTTCTTATATGCTGAAGACTATTGAATTCAAATGGGACTTATTGGAAAGAATTAAACGCAACTCTAAAGATTGGGGTTCCGACGGTGGTAAGGAGTTAGGTATGACACCTAAGTTTGAGTGTGTTAAATCTTTTATGGATACCGATGCTTTTCGTGGATTTAGTGCTAAGTATGGACTCAACTCTGAGATGGTAGCTTCTTTCTGTGAATCTTTTGCTACTCACGTTGTCTCCCTAAAGAGAAGTGGTTTAAATATAACCCTCCTATTGAAGTGAAAGTAGTTGCACCTATTACAGTTGAAGAAAAGACTATCATCTATAGTGATCCTATTGTTCCTACTACTTATGTTGAGAAACCCCCATTTCCTGTTAGGATAAAGGATCATGCTAAAACTTTGATTGTTGTTCGTAAGAGTAATACTAGGACTTATACACCTCCTAAGCAAATCAATGTTGAACCTAGGATTGCTATGGTTAAAGATCTCTTAGATGATGATTTAGATGGGCATGTTATTTATTTCTGTGATGAAACTGCTAATATTGCTAGACCAGATACTAAGATACATAGACCTGTCGTAGGCATGCCTGTTATTTCTGTTAAAATAGGAGATCATTGTTATCATGGTTTATGTGATATGGGTGCTAGTGCTAGTGCGATACCTTATGATTTATATAAAGAAATTATGCACGACATTGCACCCGTTGAATTAGAAGACATTGATGTTACTATTAAGCTTGCTAATAGGGATACCATTAAACCAGTTGGGATTGTTAGAGATGTTGAAGTTTTGTGTGGGAAAGTTAAATACCCTGCTGATTTTCTTGTTCTTGCTTCCCCACAAGATGACTTCTGTCCAATTATTTTTGGTTCACCCTTCCTGCATATAGCTAGTGCTAAGATTGATTGTGAAAAAGATATTGTCACCACTGGATTAGATGGTATGTCTCATGAGTTTGATTTTGCTCAGTTTCATAGAAAACCTCGTGATAGGGAACCACCTAGTAAGGATGAGATTATTGGTCTTGCTTCCATTGCTGTGCCTCCTACTGATCCGTTAGAACAATATTTGCTAGACCATGAAAATGATATGTTTATGAAGGAAAGAAGGGAAATAGATAAATTTTTCCTTCAACAGGAACCTATTCTGAAACATAACCTTCCCGTTGAAATTCTAGGGGATCCCCCTCCACCCAAGGGTGATCCCGTGTTTGAACTCAAACCATTACCTGATAATCTTAAGTATGCTTATCTTGATGAAAAGAAAATATATCATGTTATTATTAGTGCTAACCTTTCAGAGCAAGAAGAAGAAAGATTATTGAAAACTCTGAAGAAGCACCGCGCTGCTATCAGATATACTCTGGATGATCTTAAGGGCATTAGTCCCACTGAGGGAGTCCCGGATTAGGGGGTGTCCGGATAGCCGGACTATGACCTTTGGTCGGACTCCCGAATTATGAAGATACAAGATTGAAGACTTCGTCCCGTGTCCGGATAGGACTTTCCTTGGTGTGGAAGGCAAGCTTGGCGATTCGATATGTAGATCTCCTCCAATTGTAACCGACTCTGTGTAACCCTAGCCCTCTCCGGTGTCTATATAAACCAGAGAGTTTTAGTCCGTAGGACGAACAACAATCATACCATAGGCTAGCTTCTAGGGTTTAGCCTCTCTGATCTCGTGGTAGATCAACTCTTGTACTACCCATATCATCAATATTAATTAAGCAGGAGTAGGGTTTTACCTCCATCGAGAGGGCCCAAACCTGGGTAAAAACATCGTGTCCCTTATCTCCTGTTACCATCCGCCTAAACACACAGTTCGGGACGCCCTACCCGAGATCCGCCGGTTTTGACACCGACATTGGTGCTTTCATTGAGAGTTCCTCTGTGTCGTCACCTTTAGGCGTGATGGCTTCTTCGATCATCAACCACGACGCGGTCCAGGGTGAGACTTTTCTCCCCGGACAGATCTTCGTATTCGGCGGCTTCGCACTACGGGCCAATTCGCTTGGCCATCTGGAGCAGATCGAAAGCTACGCCCCTGGCCATCAGGCCAGGTTTGGGAGTTTAAACTACACGATCGACATCCGCGGGACTTGATCTTCGATGGATTCGAGCCATGGCCGAGCGCGCCGCACTGTCTCGATGGGCATGATTTAGCTCTGCCGCCGGACAACGCCCAGAGCGTCGCTCAGGTGCCCGCTCCGACCATTAGCTCGGAGCCGACTGCGCCAGTTGGGGCCGGACGGCTGGACGCCGCCCCAGGAGCCGCAATATTTACGGCGATACAACTGAACACCAGCCTAGTCCTTTGCGAGGCCTATGACTCCAGGGTGCTGGACTCTGTTCCGAACTCCGAATCTTCCACACCTCTTCAGATCGAACCCGATTGGGCTCCGATCATGGAGTTCACCGCCACGGACGTCTTTCAGCACTCGCCCTTTGGCGATATCCTGAATTCACTAAAGTCTCTCTCTTTGTCAGGAGAGCCCTGGCCGGACTATGGTCAGCATGGTTGGGATGCGGACAACGAAGAAATTCGAAACCCACCCACCACCCACTTCGTAGCCACTGTCGACGATTTAACCGACATGCTCGACTTCGACTCCGAAGACATCAACGGTATGGACGCCGATGAAGGAGACGACCAAGAACCAGCGCCTATAGAGCGCCGCACAATCGCCCTATCACACGATGTATGCATGGTGGGCACACCTAAAAGAAGCAACGGCGAGGATCAAAAGGGCACAACCAGGGATCGTTCCCTCGAAAAACAATCAAAGCGGCAGCGTAAGCGCCGCGCCAAGCCCGACCTTGACAGAGACCCAGCCATGGAGCAGGGCGAATCAACGGAAGACGAACATGCCATCGAGCAACCATCCAAACAAGGCGGACAAACCGAACAATCCGTCCCCAGCAAAGATAATAGTCTGGACGACCATACACCGGACAAGTCACTGGAGCACCAGAACCTCCACCAAAGGCTCGTCGCCATAGCCTGAAAAAGCAGAAGCGGAAGCTCAAAACAGCGGAAGATGCAATCAGAATAAGATGGAGCAAAGTACTCAATACCGCACACAAGTATGGCAACAGTCGTCACACAAAGAGCTTTCCGAAGCGGAAATTACTACCGGAATTTGATGAAGAGGCCCTAGAGCTCCCACAATCAAAAAACAAGGAAGTCACCAGGTCGGATAGACGACCCCACGATCAACCTCAACCAACAAAGGGCGCCGCATTCAATGCGGCACACGAGCCGCCCAAAGATTCGCATCAGAAAAATGGCCCGACTAGATCCATCTACGGGCCAAGAAAGCAAGCTCCATTGAGCAATGCAACGCAAAACATATCCGAACATCGCAGCAAACCTACATACAGGGGCGCCGTGCATCCCCTATGTTTTACCGATGAGGTACTGGATCATGAATTTCCAGCGGGATTCAAGCCCGTAAATATAGAAGCATACGACGGAACAACAGACCCTGGAGTCTGGATCGAGGATTATATCCTCCATATACACATGGCCAGAGGGGATGACCTTCACGCCATAAAATACTTACCCCTTAAGCTCAAAGGGCCAGCCCAGCATTGGCTTAAAAGCCTCCTCGAAAACACCATAGGAAGTTGGGAAGAGCTCAAGGACGCTTTCCGGGCAAATTTCCAAGGGACCTATGTCCGACCCCCGGATGCAGACAATTTGAGTCATATAACTCAACAACCCGGAGAGTCAACCCGGAAACTCTAGAACAAATTTCTTACTAAAAAGAATCAGATAGTCGACTGTCCGGACGCCGAAGCCCTAGCAGCTATCAAACATAGCATCCGAGACGAATGGCTCGCCAGACACCTCGGCCAAGAAAAGCCAAGAACAATGGCCGCATTAACAAACCTCATGACCTGCTTTTGTGCAGGAGAGGATAGCTGGTTGGCAAGAAGTAGCACCAGCGACCCGAATACGTCCGAACTCAGAGATGGAAACGGGAAACCGCGTCGTAACAAAGAACTGCGCCGGGTCAAGGACAACAGCCCGATGAGCACGGCAGTCAACGCCGGATTCAAAAGCTCTCGACAAAATCAGAAAAAGCCGCCCCCAAAGATGACAGGGACGAGCTATCCAACCTCAACAAAATCTTGGACAAAATATGTCAAATCCACAGTACTCCCGGGAGACCTGCAAACCACACCCATAGAGATTGTTGGGTCTTCAAGCAGTCCGGCAAACTCAATGCCGAACACAAGGGGCTCAACACACCAAGCGAGGATGACGATGCGCCCCACAAGCAGAACAATGGAGAACAAAAGAAGTTCCCGCAAGAAGTCAAAACAGTAAATTCACTTTAGGTGACAAAAGGGAAAAACAGAACGGCACCCACGAAGATACGTGCCACACAGCCCGCCCCAGAGGAGCATCGTCACTGGTTGTTACAACCAACCACCTTAGATCATCAGGATTACTCCAGAGGTATCTGGAACGCAGGCTGGACTGCCTTGGTCTTGGATCCGATTATTGACGGACTCCAATTTACACAAGTCCTAATGGACGGCGGCAGTGACCTAAACTTATTATATCAGGACACAATCCGCAAACTGGGGTAAACCCAGCAATAATTCGCCATGACAACACTTCCTTTCAAGGAATCACGCCGGGCCCAGATACCCAGAGTATGGGTTCCCTGTCGTTAGAAGTCATGTTCGGCTCACCCGACAACTTCCGAAGCGAAAAGCTAACCTTCCACATCGCCCCATTCATCAGTCGCTATCAAGCGCTACTGGGACGTGAAGCTTTCGCCTGCTTTAACGCAATACCGCATTATGCATCCCTCACACTCAAAATGCCCGGTCCGCGAGGCATCATCTCATTAAAGGGAAATATCAATTGATCCCTGAAGTACGGATAATGGTGCAGCCACCTTGACAGCCGCACACTAATCCAGCTTCACTACCCCGGACACGGTTTGACCAGTCTGGCATAAACATACAAAGGCATAACAGCCGCATAACCCTGTACAAGGGGCTCCGCGTGTTTACACCAGGAGACAATACGGCCCAATCTTACTCATGCCTCTGTGTTATATTTTGTTTATTCTAAAATAGATTTCTCGCACGATTATTTTTCACTAAGTCCCTCTCTTTCGCAGACAAACACCATGCTACGCCCGTCCAGGATATGGCACAACGGAGACACAGGCGCAGATGTGCAGTAGGGACCCGTTCTAAGGATTCTCTTCAGATTAAGACCCTGCGTAAACCTTTCTTACTGTCTCTTGTTGATACCATCCCCCGGTTTTTCACTATAGCCGAGGAGGAGGCTGGCATCTTGGCATGTGGCCACGCCAGAATTTTGCACGTACCTAGACACAAGGGGCTTTTTTACCAAAGGGCTATTGTTCGGCCCGTCCTCAGAAAGACCGAATACCTTAGGGAGTGTTCGGCGTCGCGAGTTTGGCCTTATATGCATCATCTCCGAATCATGTCTTTGGTCAAATGTTGGGTTTGCCCGGCTCCTGTGTTTTGCTACCTTACGTTCCGCTCTATCGGCTAGGGCGGCACCAGGAGAACTACTATGATTGTGCCCCGGCTCGGCCAGGCGAGCACCTCAGTAGAGAAAGCCGAAAACTGACTGTCATGATATAGCGAGAGACTGGTCAACCACTCGATGACCTTCGGAATATTTAGGATTTCTCCTCATTAACGAAGGGCCGCTTTCCGGTCAGGCACACACGCGCCCCAAATTTGGGCGAGCGCGGTGCCCCTAGGGGCTATTCAGTAGCCCCACTGTCAAACTCCTATGGCTAAGTGAAAGTGATAAAGCATTATAGTACGATTGCCTAGTTCACTGCGCTACCACCTCCTTTATAGGACCAAGATGTTGGATTAAGTGTGAAAATGCGCCTTTTTGCGGACACCCCCGCATTCTATGCGTGGGGGCTGAAGCCAACGACTGCCATCTTTCAGGTTATATACACATATACATTAACGGCCGCACAGGAGGCATTATAATTCTTGCAAGCACAAGTATAAAAAGCTTTTATATTCTATCAAAATATTCATTTTACAATAGTACATGCTATTCGAACACAACATCCTTCGAGCACTGCGACTCTATTAAACGAGTGCCATGAAGAACTTCCTCAAAGTAGTGCTTGGCAGGTACTCGGCTTTCGTCCGAATCCCGAGATGCAACAACACTAGCCTTCATATCCGCCCAGTATGTTTTGACACGGGCAAGAGCCAGCTGTGCACCCTCTATGCACGCCGACCTCTTCATTGCATCAGCATGCGGCACCGAACCAAGGAACTGCTGCACCAAGCCAAAATAACTCTTCGGCTCCGGCTTCTCCGGCCATAGACGACTTGCAACATACCTCATGGCGAGTCCGGATAACCTGTTCAGCTCCGCCCAGGCGGCCAAACAGTCGGATACCGAAAGTGGGCATTCTGGATTGTGGAACTGCGACCAAAATAGCTCTTCCAATCCATGGTCACCTCGGCCGTGGAAGTGTTCGGTCGCGTCTGCCGCACTAGCTGCCAAATCCAAATACGTGTTTTCCGCACTCCACTGCCGGTCTAACGGAGTATACTTGGGGTCCCCGAACTTCATCCGCAGCATATAGGGCTTTCCAGCCATGATATCTCCGGCCTGACGTAGCTCCTCCTTTATAGCTCTCATTGCAGAGCGAGTATCCTTGGCCTCGGCAGTGATCTTTTCAAGATCCTTCTGAGTCGCCTTATCTCCTTGTTCAAGAAATTTATAGCGGCCGGCAACATCCTTCAATTTTATAGCCATCTCGGCTATTACTTTCTTGCTCTGGCAGTGAGCAGCCTATTCGGCTCTTAGCTCTTCAGCCGCCTTAACGGCAACCGCATCACTTTCCCTTGCTTGCTCCTTGGCTTGGGCAAGTTCCGCCCGAAGGTTCTCCATGGCAGCAACACTATCTACATTAAGCACATATCTTATAAGGCACAAGCACCAAAGTCCTCTTATCATATGTCTTTGGAACATACCTTGTGCCTCATCTAGCCGCTTATTTACAAGCACGATGTCGGCATCCGCCACATCAAGTTGCCGCTTTAGCTCAGCAGATTCATCAGTCCGGCTAGCCACCGAACGCCTCGCCACCTTCATAAAATAAGTGACATATTATACCTGGGGTTATGATCCTCTGCGCACCGTCACTTTTGACGACACATAGAGTCTCAGGGGCTACTATTTATACAGGGCGCATTTTATATGCGGCTCTACCAAAAGGTACACCTTTTTACGTACCTCAAAGCCTGTTAGCAAACTCCTGGCAGCCTCATACAGTCCGCTTTCCGCGGATGAAATCCTTCCAATCACCATGTTCATCAACATACGGTGTTCTTTTGAGATGGACGCCCTCCCGAGCAGATCCTTCAGCCCCTCCGACCGCTCACCAAAGGGTGCCGGACTAGCCTGACGACCTTTTTCAGGGTCCGGACTTAGAAAAACCCTCCGAGACGACACCTCGGGGTCGCCTGCCTCGTGAGACGGTGCAACAAGGGGAGGCGTTTCGCTCTCTATCATCTCCGGACGAAGATCCCCTGAAGATGAGCTCTGCTGAGAAGGGTTGAGATCCGAACTGCAAGGTAATATTTCAGTTATCTTCCTCAGAAATAAAACAGGAATGTCATTTATTTTGGAACACCTCTCTTCACTTACGGCTCGGGGGAGTGCGGATCCCCTTGAGGGCGCAATGCGGCCGGGGCATTCTCAGGCGCCGAACCCTCTGGCGAAGATTTCTTCCCCTGTTTTGAGGCCATCCCCTCCGGGTCTTTAGAGGCAGTCCTTTTCTTTCCCTGGTCGGGGGAATTTTTGATTCCTCCCTTCCTAACAACCTCCTTCGTGGAGGTGGTAGCTCCTTGGTTCCCCCCTTCACCTTCTGCCAAAAGCACGACCTCCAGCATCCTGGTTAACACGGGATCCGGCGCGGTCTCAGGCAGGGGGGCTGGACACCTGATAAGCTTTGCCTTCGCTATCCACTCCTGTTCAAAGGACAACTCTGTTAAGGGTAATTTTATGATGAAAATACGGATGGCGTGTCCAAATACGGGGCTACTTACTCGAGCATCCGGGCGATTGCAGCTCAGACCTGCGTCCTCGGACAGATCCGGACACCTTACTTGTGATCTGAAGAACAATTTGTACATCTCCATGGGCGTCGTGCCCATAAAGTGTTGGAGGACTCGAGGTCCCTCTGGATTAAATTCCCATAGGCGGAGAGGGCGACATTTGCAGGGCAGCATGCGGCGAATCAGCATAACTTGCACCACTACGATCAAGTTGATATCTCTTTCTAGAAGATCTCGAATGCGGTCTTGAAGCAATGGCACGTCTTTGGATGACCCCCAAATAAGCCCTTCATTGACCCATGACGCTAGCCGTGGTGGGGGACCCGAGCGAAAAGCAGGTGGCGCCACCCATGTGTTGCCCCTGGGGGCTGTGATATAAAACCAGTCCCGTTGCCATGAGCCGAACTCCTCTTGGAAAGAGCCCTCGGGCCATGGAGCGTCGGCCATCTTGCTTACGATGGCTCCTCCGCACTCAGCATGCTGCCCCTCGATTGTCTTCGGTTCCACCTTGAAGGTTCTCAGCCACAATCCGAAGTGAGGAGTAATATGGAGGAAGGCCTCACACATGAAAATGAACGATGAGATCTGGAGGATGGACTCCAGAGCTAGGTCGTGAAATTCCAGCCCATAATAAAACATAAGTCCCCTCAGGAAGGGATCAATCGGGAAGCCTAGCCCCCGAAGGAAGTGAGATATGAACACCACGCTCTCACCGGGCTGGGGAGTGGGAATGACTTGCCCTTGTGCAGGCAGCCTATGCGAGATTTCACCGGTCAGATACCTGGCATCTCTTAGCTTTCGCACGTCTTCTTCCATAACGGAGGAAGGCATCCACCGGCCTTTAAGGTCGGAGCCGGACATCGTCGAGGGTCCGAGGCGCCTAAAGCTGGAGCTCTGGATACTGGAGCTCAAGGCGAGGGGCGGATTCGATCGAGTTAAAAGGAGTCGAGCCTTGGTCTCTTTATAAAGAGGTTGAATACCAAGAGCCCTCCCCGTAACCGTTTGGGACTCGCTTTCAATTAGGGATTCATACCAAAGGCACGGTTGGGTTACCCACACCCGTATTGATGAGAATTCCGGAATAAGAGGACACAATCTCTGCTTTGACAAGACGTGCCAAGGAAACCGCCTCGCTAAACACGCTGAGGTGGAACAGTAAAACGATTCGAATAAAGGCCTGGCCGTGGCGTGATGTCACACTGCGGAATACGTCAGCAGATTAGATTTGTGCAGATATTATTCTCTCTACGGTGGCATGTGGAACTTATTTTGCAGAGCGGGACACTATCCTTGTGTTCAACATCTTCTATGGAAAATTTGGAGGAGGAACCCTCCTTGCAATGCCGAAGACAATTTGCGCGCTAGACCCGTCGTCATTGAATGCCTGGTTCAGGGGCTACTGAGGGAGTCCCGGATTAGGGGGTGTCCGGATAGCCGGACTATGACCTTTGGACGGACTCCCGGATTATGAAGATACAAGATTGAAGACTTCGTCCCATGTCCGGATAGGACTTTCCTTGGCGTGGAAGGCAAGCTTGGCGATACGATATGTATATCTCCTCCAATTGTAACCGACTCTGTGTAACCCTAGCCCTCTCCGGTGTCTATATAAACCGGAGAGTTGTAGTCCCTAGGACAAACAACAATCATACCATAGGCTAGCTTCTAGGGTTTAGCCTCTCTGATCTCGTGGTAGATCAACTCTTGTACTACCCATATCATCAATATTAATCAAGCAGCAGTAGGGTTTTACCTCCATCGAGAGGGCACAAACCTGGGTAAAAACATCATGTCCCTTGTCTCCTGTTACCATCCGCCTAGACGCATAGTTCGGGACCCCCTACCCGAGATCCGCCGGTTTTGACACCGACACCCACCTTATGCCAACACAAAATTAAATTGGAGGAAGGTGCCAAACCAGTTAGAGATCCTCAATGACAATTGAATCCTAAGATGAAAGAAGTGGTAAGAAAGGAGATACTAAAGCTCCTTGAGGCATGTATAATTTATCCCGTTGTTGATAGTGATTGGGTAAGTCCTGTCCATTGTGTTCCTAAAAAGGGAGGTATTACTGTCGTTCCTAATGATAAAGATGAATTGATCCCGCAAAGAATTATTACAGGTTATAGGATAGTAATTGATCTCTGTAAATTAAATAAAGCTACTAAGAAAGATCATTGCCCTTTACCTTTTATTGATCAAATGCTAGAAAGACTATCCAAACACACACATTTCTGCTTTCTAGATGGTTATTCTTGTTTCTCTCAAATACCTGTGTCAGCAGGGATCAATCAAAAACTACTTTTACTTGCCCTTTCGGTACTTTTGCTTATAGACGTATGCCTTTTGGTTTATGTAATGCACCTGCTACCTTTCAAAGATGCATGATGGCTATATTCTCTGACTTTTGTGAAAAGATTTGTGAGGTATTCATGGATGATTTCTCCGTTTATGGATCCTCCTTTGATGATTGCTTGAGCAACCTTGATCGAGTTTTGCAGAGATGCAAAGATACTAGTCTCGTCTTGAATTGGGAAAAGTGCCACTTTATGGTTAATGAAGGCATTGTCTTGGGGCATAAGATTTCTGAGAGAGGTATTGAAGTTGATAGAGCTAAAGTTGATGCTATTGAAAAGATGCCATGTCCCAAGGACATAAAAGGTATAAGAAGTTTCCTCGGTCATGCCGGTTTTTATAGGAGGTTCATTAAGGACTTCTCTAAAATCTCTAGGCCTGTGACTAATTTATTGCAAAAAGATATTCCTTTTGTCTTTGATGATGATTGTGTAGAAGCATTTGAAATACCTAAGAAAGCCTTGATCACTGCACCTATTGTTCAGCCACCTAATTGGAATTTACCCTTTGAAATTATGTGTGATGCTAGTGATTATGCTGTAGGTGCTGTTCTAGGGCAAAGAGTTGATAAGAAATTGAATGTTATCCAGTATGCTAGTAAAACTCTTGATACTGCCCAGAGAAATTATGCTACTACTGAAAAAGAGTTCTTAGCAGTTGTGTTTGCATGTGATAAGTTTAGACCTTATATTGTTGATTCCAAAGTTACTATTCACACTGATCATGCTGTTATTAAATATCTTATGGAAAAGAAAGATGCTAAGCCTAGACTCATTAGATGGGTTCTCTTGCTCCAAGAATTTGATTTGCATATTATTGATAGAAAGGGAGCCGAGAACCCCGTTGCAGACAACTTGTCTAGGTTAGAGAATGTTCTTGATGACCCACTGCCTATTGATGATAGCTTCCCTGATGAACAATTAGCGGTCGTTAAGGCTTCTCGTACTGCTCCTTGGTATGCTGATTATGCTAATTACATTGTTGCTAAATTTATACCACCTAGTTTCACATACCAGCAAAAGAAAAAGTTCTTTTATGATTTAAGACATTACTTCTGGGATGTCCCACACCTTTATAAAGAAGGAGTAGATGGTGTTATTAGACATTGTGTACCTGAGCATGAACAGGAACAGATCATACACAAGTGTCACTCTGAATCCTATGGAGAACACCACGCTGGAGATAGAACTGCACATAAGGTACTGCAATCTGGTTTTTATTGGCCTGCTCTCTTCAAAGATGCTCGTAAGTTTGTCTTATCTTGTGATGAATGTTAAAGAATTGGTAATATTAGTAGACGTCAAGAAATGCCTATGAATTATTCTCTTGTTATTGAACCGTTTGATGTTTGGGGCTTTGATTATATGGGACCTTTTCCTGCCTCTAATGGTTACACACATATTTTAGTTGCTGTTGATTACGTTACTAAGTGGGTAGAAGCTATTCCAACTAGTAGTGCTGATCATAACACTTCTATTAAAATGCTTAAAGAAGTTATTTTTCTGAGGTTTGGAGTCCCTAGATATCTTATGATTGATGGTGGTTCACATTTTATTCATGGTGCTTTCCGTAAGATGCTTGCTAAGTATGATGTTAATCATAGAATCACATCTCCTTATCATCTGCAGTCTAGTGGTCAAGTAGAATTGAGCAATAGAGAGCTCAAATTATTTTTGCAAAAGACTGTCAATAGATCTAGAAAGAATTGGTCCAAAAAACTTGATGATGCATTATGGGCCTATAGAACTGCATACAAAAATCCTATGGGTATGTCTCCGTATAAGATGGTTTATGGAAAAGCATGTCATTTACCTCTTAAACGTGAACATAAGGCATATTGGGCTATTAAAGAGCTCAACTATGACTTCAAACTTGCTAGTGAGAAGAGGTTGTTTGATATTAGCTCACTTGATGATTGGAGAACCCAAGCCTATGAGAATGCCAAGTTATTCAAAGAAAAAGTCAAACGCTGGCATGAAAAAAGGATACAAAAGCGTGAGTTTAACGTAGGTGATTATGTGTTATTATTCAACTCTTGTTTAAGATTTTTTGCAGGAAAACTTCTCTCTAAATGGGAAGGTCCTTATGTTATTGAGGAGGTCTATCGTTCTAGTGCCATAAAAATTAACAACTTTGAAGGCACAAGTCCGAGGGTGGTGAACGGTCAAAGAATTGAATATTATATCTCAGGTAATCCTATCAATGTTGAAACTAATATTATTGAAACCGTAACCCCAGAGGAATACATAAGGGACACTTTCCAGAATGTTCCAGACTCCGAAAAGGAATAGGTATGTGGTACAGTAAGTAAACCGACTCCAAAACAATTCTAATGGCAATTTTTATCAGTTTTGGAATATTTAAGAATTTTATGAAGAAAGAAGTAGTCCGGGAAGGACACGAGGCCTCCACGAGGGTGGAGGGCGCGCCCACCCTTACTAGGCGCGCCCCTTGTCTCGTGGCCACCTCGTGTGCCTCTTGGACTCCATTTTCTTGCATGTTATGTATTTTGGTCGGTAAAAATTCATTATATAAACTCCCGAAGGTTTTGACCACCGTATCACGCAAATATCCTCTGTTTTTGTTTCGAGCTGTTTTTGTTTCAAATCTAGAACATCATGATGTCGCCCTCCTTCAACAATGAAGACAAGGATGCTTGGCTATTGAAGATAGAGCTAAAAAGAGAAGAACCGGAAGAGATCAACAAAGATGAACAGATCAAGAAGGCCATGGAGGTTCAAGCTCCGGCAGTGAAAGAAGAAGACATCCCTCAACCCTTACCTAACCTCTTTACTCCAACTGAGATTGAAGCTTTTAAGATGATTGAGTTAGCTCGCATACAGAATAAGTATCTCACACAGGAGAATATTTTGCTGAAGGATCATATCGCCGGACTCAAGGGCATTATCTGCAAGTTGGAGGAGCTTTTACGCTCGATGTGCGACTATCCACCATCATCATCACCACCTTCATCACCTCCGAGGACATAATTACATGGGTATGGGCACTCCCCTTGGCAACTGCCAAGCTCGGGGGAGGTGCCCCGGTATCGTATCACCATCACACTCCTATCTTTACCGTTTTATTTAGTTCGATCCTTTTAGTAGTATCTTGATCTAGTAGATTGAAGTTTTAGTATCAAGTAGTTTTGAGTTTTGCTTTGTGATCTCTTTATGTAATCGACTCCGTGAGCTATCTATAATAAATATTAGTGTTGAGTCAAGGGCTTTGCTATCTTGCTATGATCTTGAGAAAGTAGAAAGAATAAAAGAGTTCGTATTGATCTTATGGATAGTAATGACTTCACACATAGAAAGTATGAGGCATAAAAGTTGTTGAGGGTTGATAAACGTAGCTTTGGTCATCGTTGCAATTAATAGGAAGTAATAAGGCAAGAGAGGTTCACATGCAAATATATTATCATGGACATCTTTTATGATTGGGAGCACTCATTAAGTATGACATGCTAAAAGAGTTGATGTTGGACAAGGAAGACAATGTAATGGTTTATGTTTTCTCACATCTCAGTTAAAGTATATTGTCATTGACATTCCAAACATGTTGAGCTTGCCTTTCCCCTCGTGCTAGCCAAATTCCTTGCACCAAGTAGAGATACTACTTGTGCTTCCAAATATCCATAAACCCAGTTTTGCCATGAGAGTCCATCATACCTACCTATGAATTGAGTAAGATCGTTCATGTAAGTTGTCATGTTGCAGGCAATAAAAATTGCTATCTAAATATGTATGACTTATTAGTGCAGAGAAAATAAGCTTTATACGATCTTGTTGTGGAAGCAATAAAAGTGACGGACTGCATAATAAAGGTCCACATACAAGTGGAAATATAAAGTGACGTTCTTTTGCATTAAGATTTCATGCATCCAACCCTAAAAGCACATGACAACCTCTGCTTCCCTCTGCGAAGGGCCTATATTTTACTTTATGTTTTTACTTTATGCTTGAGTCAAGGTGGTCTTCACCTTTCCCTTTTTCATTTTATCCTTTGGCAAGCTCCTCGTGTTTGAAAGATCATGATATATATATATATATATATCCAATTGGGTGTAAGTTAGCATGGACTATTATTGTTGACATCACCTAAAGGTGAATACGTTGGGAGGCAACATAATAAGCCCCTATCTTTCTCAGTGTCCGGCTGAAACTCCATAACCACAAGTACTGCGTGAGTGTTAGCAATTGTAGAAGACTACATGATAGTTGAGTATGTGGGTTGCTAGTAGTGTTGATTACTCCTTGTAGTTGATGCTAATCGGTTTACTTGGTGGAAGATCATATGTTCAGATCCTTAATGCATATTATTACTCCTCTGGTTATGAACATGAATATGCTTTGTGAGTAGTTACGTTTGTTCCTGAGGACATGGGTGAAGTCTTGCTATTAGTAGTCATGTGAATTTGGTATTCGTTCGATATTTTGATGAGATGTATGTTGTCTTTCCTCTAGTGGTGTTATGTGAACGTCGACTACATGACACTTCACCATTATTTGGGCCTATAGGAAGGCATTGGGAAGTAATAAGTAGATGATGGGTTGCTAGAGTGACAGAAGCTTAAACCCTAGTTTATGCGTTGCTTCGTGAGGGGCTGATTTGGATCCATATGTTTAATGTTGTGGTTAGGTTTACCTTAATACTTCTTTGGAAGTTGCGGATGCTTGCAATAGGGGTTAATCATAAGTGGGATGCTTGTCCAAGTAAGGGCAGTACCCAAGCACTGGTCCACCCACATATCAAATTATCAAAGTACCGAACACGAATCATATGAGCGCGATGAAAGCTAGCTTGACGATAATTCCCATGTGTCCTCGGGAGCTCTTTTCTCATTATAAGAAATTGTCCAGGCTTATCCTTTGCTACAAAAAGGATTGGGCCACCTTGCTGCACTTTATTTACTTTCATTGCTTGTTACTCGTTACAATTTATCTTATCGCAAAACTATCTGTTATCTACAATTTCAGTGCTTGTAGAGAAAACCTTACTGAAAACTGCTTATCATTTCCTTCTGCTCCTCGTTGGGTTCGACACTCTACTTATTGAAAGGACTACGATGGATCCCCTACACTTGTGGGTCATCAGATAATGATAAGCCTGTCGATGAACCTCCCAAACATCGGCATCAGAAGCGCCGCTCTCGATTCGGCAAAGGGAAAGATAGCAACATTGTCACTAACAACAGTGATAATCCGGACCAAGCCGAGGACCTCGCAGATCCAGCGATGGAGCGGAACAAGCAAGAGGGTGGCGAACATAGTCCGGGGCCGTTGTCTGACCACAGCGATGCCGAAGATAGCAATTATCAATCTGCCTCCGAAGAGGAGGTCAGCCTGGGCGACGACAAATTCGTCGTCCCAGAAGAACCCTTAGAACAAGAGCGCCTCCATCAAAGGCTTATCGCCACCACAAGGAGCCTAAAGAAGCAGAAGCAGCGGCTTAATGCCGCATAGGATACGCTCAACGATAGATGGAACGAAGTGCTAGACACTGAGGAAAAATATGGCTATAATCGCCAAACAAAGGGCTATCCTAAGCGTAAGCTGCTGCTCGAATTTGACGGCGAGGCTATTGCGCCCATACCACCGAAAAACAATATCACCGACAAGCCGGACTTACCACCTCGTGGACGAGACAGAGTGGCTAGCAATGGCGTGCACAAACCCGCACCCCCTCCCCGTAAAGCACGACAAAAAAATACACTTTCGTGATTATATGTGTTTGTCATAGTAGTCGCGTTTTTTGTCATGCATGTACATCCATGACGATTTTATGACAGAATCAAGATAGTCATACCTGTGCTGTCGTAGAAGTGTTGACATTACCATAATTATCATCACGGAAGTGTCCACTTCCATGACGATAAATCACGCGTCACAGAAGTGCTTTCATCAAGGGTGACCGACATGTGGCAGCCACCATAACAGAACACCGTTAAGCTATCGGGTCCGGTTTTGGATCCGATAACCCGCTAACAGCCCCGAACAATGGGGATTTTCCATGTGTAAAATCAGCATTGGCTGGAGAAAACACGTGTCGGCTCACCGTTGGGACAAATGTCATCCACTCATTGGACCGAAGGCGCCTATGATACGTCGACACGTGGCACAGCCCAACAAAGGCCCATTCCTGTGAAAAGGTCGGCCCGGTTAACTTGGTCAAAAGGCAGCGAGCCGGCCGAAGGAAAGCCTGTTAATGGCCTGTTCGCATATAGCCCATTTACAGCCCGCTAACCCAGGGCCCGTTACGACCTATCTGAATTAGGCCCAATAGCGTCATCTGGGCCGTCCAATATGATTCCAACCCATTTTAAGTTCCAGCCCATGTATGGCCCATGACGTCTTTCGGCCCATATGAGGCCCTTTGTAACTCTTGGCCCATTAATGGCCCATGGTGAAATTGGCCCGTAATGAACAGTGTATCACTTTATACCCATTAACGGCCCGTTAATCCATTGGGCCATTTGCAGCCCATGTTATCTTTCGGCCGTCTCAGGGCCCATTTATTCTTGGCCTCATTTCCAGCATTCGGTTACTTATGGCCCGTTACTACCATTTTCTGCTTGTGGGCCAAATTCAGCTCGTGGTTACAGTCATCCCATTTGTGGCCCATTAATACGTTGGGCCGTTTCCATAGCGTCATCAAATATGGCCTATTAACGACGACCCATTATGGTCGGCCCATGAATGGACGATTCCAACTCTAGCCTGTTTACGGCCATAATGCGGTCTGTTATTGGCCCATGTTTGGCCAATCGATCATACGACCCGTATAAGGCCCACAGATGATACAACCCATAGAAGGCTCATTGTTTCTACGGCCCGTAGAAGGCCCATTGTTTCTACGACCCGTAGGAGGCCTAGTGTCACTACAGTAAATATGTAGCCCATGGTTATTGTGGCCTAGTTTTAAAAAATAGGTTATTGCGGCCACTAGCAAACCGCGGAAAAAGAACTTGAAAGTGCAACTATCCCTTGGTGGTTTTGGTAATTCCTAACAACATATAGCTCATTAAGCTAATGCTATTTCAAGATAAACATTTCAGGAAAGCTTAATGATTGGCATGGCATGGATGAGAAAAGTCTTGTAGAGTAGATGACTTTGTTGGGCAGAAGCTCACAAAGTGGAATGATGAGCTTATTATGAAGTTCTACTCCACAGCTCACTTCTAACCAGATGGAAGGATTGTTTGGATGTCTGAAGGTACTAGGTACCAATCAATAGTTGAGGAATGGGCAAATCTGATCAATGCACCTAAGGAAAATGAGGATGACTTGGATGTATATGCCAAGAAGAAGAAGGATCACAACTCCTTGGCACACATGTATAGAGAGATCCCAGATGCTGCTATTGAGACACACAAGTTTGGATCAGTACATTACCTTCTGTCAGGATTGCCAACAATCCACTGGATCCTCAGGCACACTCTTTTGCCTAAGTCAGGTGATCACAAGATGATCAGAGGCCATGCTATCAACCTGCTTCACATATTTGATGTTCCTCAAAATTTCAAGGTCATGAGCCTCATAGTGGAAACTATCAAGAGGACAACTGCTGACCAAAAGAGAAGTTGTGGGTATGCCCCACAGATCCCGGAGCTAATCAACTCCAAGATGGACACTGGCACATACCTCTTGGACAAGGAACACATGCCCATCTACCCAGACTTTGAGGACAACACGGTGGTTATGGATGAAAATGAACCATCTTCTGTGCAAGCACAAGAGAAGAAGGAGAAGGCAAGGACTGAAAAGGCTGCAAAGATGCCAACCATTGATGAGCCATCTCAATACTTCTTGAAGAGCAAGCAAGATCAACTTGGCTACTTGATTGCCTCCACTCCGAGGATTGAGAAGGGATTGGCCACCCTGAATCAGAACCAGGAGAGCCTGGAGAGAATCATGGAGCAGAAGTTCTATGACTTGGATGTGAAGGTTACTGAGATACAGTCTGTTGTTGTGCAACTTCAGGATGAAGTGCAGGAGAAGAAGGGCAAGACTATCACTGATGCTTTTGCTAGAGTGCCCAGGAGTCAGAGATCTGATGTAGTGCCTATTCCAGACACCAGAGCCACATCAACTGCACCAGCTACACCTTCTGTGCAACCAGCTCCATCTTCATCAACTGATGCCTTCGTCCTTGGCGTTATTTCTACACCACCAGCTGAAGACTAAGCCTGAGAGTCGATCTAGCACTATGCATTTTTTATGAACTTTTTGGTAACTAGTTGCAAAAGGGGGAGAAAATGTATAGATCATAGGCTTCGAGAGAGAGTGTTGCTTTTGTTCTCTCTTGTCCTTTTTTGGTGGTTGAACTTTGTTGTTTGCTTGGTTGAGATACTCTATGCTTTTGTGTGATACTTGGATGATCATGTGTTTGATCATATGCTACCTTAATGCTTGTTGGATGACATTATCTTTTTATATCTCTATATGATCATTCACTTTGCTTGGTGATGAGTGCATGTATTTAATTATTATTATTTTGAGCGCTCCACCAAGATGTATGTGACATGGAAGAGTAACCCATGATCCTAATTCATTGTGCATTTGCAGTCCAAAGCAAATCTTAAACTATGCACAAATTTAGGGGGAGCTCTTACTTATCACATACTTCTCAAAGCGACAATGTTTTTCACCCATATTATCATTTGTCGAAGCTTTGATCTATATGTTGTCATCAATTACCAAAAAGGGGGAGATTGAAAGTGCAACTATTCCTAGGTGGTTTTGGTAATTCCTAACAACATATAGCTCATTGAGCTAGTGCTATTTCAAGATAAATATTTCAGGAAAGCTTAATGATTGGCATGGCATGGATGAGAAAAGTGGATCCCTCAAAATGGTAAGGACAAAAGGATTGGCTCAAGCTCAAAGCTCAAGACTCTACATTTTCTATTTTAGTGGTCCAAGATCACATTGAGTCTATAGGAAAAGCCAATACTATCAAGGAGGGATGAGGTGTTGCTTAATGAGGTTCTTGCTCAAAATGCTTAGTGATATGCTCCAAAGCCCTCAACTACCTTCTCAAATCCACATATGACCTAAACCAAAAGTTAAACTCGGCCCCACCGATTCTTTCTATCCGGCGCCACCAAGTTCAGATGTCATAGCCACTGCCACAAACCCTAGGCAAATCGGTCTCATCGATAGGGATCTCGGTCTCACCGAGATGGGATTGTAATCTCTCTGTTTCCCTTCGTAACGTTTCGGTACCACCGAGATGAGCGATCGGTCCCACCGAGATTGCAATGTAAACTCTCTATTTCCCTTTCGTAACATTTCGGTCTCACCAAAATGAGCGAACCGGTCCCACCGAGTTTACCTGACCAACTCTTTGGTTAGCTTATTACCAAAATCGGTCCCACCGAGTTTGAGTAATCGGTCTCACAGAGATTACTTTATGCCCTAACCCTAACCATATCGGTCCTACCGAGTTGCATGTCGGTCCCACCGAAAATCCTAACGGTCACTAGGTTTGCTGAATGGGTCCGACCCAGTTTCTCAATCTGGTCCCACTAAGATTGGCAAGTTGTGTGTAATGGTTAGATTTTGTGTGGAGGCTATATATACCCCTCCACCTCCTCTTCATTCATGGAGAGAGCCATCAGAACGAACCTACACTTCCAACTTACATTTTCTGAGAGAGAACCACCTACACTTGTGTTGAGGCCAAGATATTCCATTCCTACCATATGAATCTTGATCTCTAGCCTTCCCCAAGTTGATTTCCACTCAAATCTTCTTTCCACCAAATCCAAATCCTGTGAGAGAGAGTTGAGTGTTGGGGAGACTATCATTTGAAGCACAAGAGCAAGGAGTTCATCATCAACACACCATTTGTTACTTCTTGGAGAGTGGTGTCTCCTAGATTGGCTAGGTGTCACTTGGGAGCCTCTGACAAGATTGTGGAGTTAAACCAAGGAGTTTGTAAGGGCAAGGAGATCATCTACTTCGTGAAGATCTACCGCTAGTGAGGCAAGTCCTTCGTGGGTGACAGCCATGGTGGGATAGACAAGGTTGCTTCTTCGTGGACCCTTCTTGGGTGGAGCCGTCCGTGGACTCACGCAGCCGTTACCCTTTGTGGGTTGAAGTCTCGATCAATGTGGATGTACAATAGCACCACCTATAGGAACCACGACAAAAACATCCGTGTCTCCAATTGTGTTTTAATTCTCAAAACCCTTCCCTTTACATTCTTGCAAGTTGAATGCTTTACTTTCCGCTGCTCATATACTCTTTGCATGCTTGCTTGAATTGTGTTAAGATTGCTTGACTTGTGCTAAGTTTGCTAAAATCTGCCAAAGACTAAAATAGGGAAAAGGATAAGTTTTTATTTGGTCAGGTAGTCTAATCACCCCCTCTAGACATACTTTCGATCCTACAAGTGGTATCAGAGCTTTGGTCTCCATTTGCTTTGATTTCCATAGCTTTTGGCAATCATAGCCTTGGTTTCACAACCTAGGAGAGTATGGCGTCTAGCGAGGGCAACTACCACCTTAGAGGTCCTTACTTTGATGGTACTAATTTTGCTAGTTGGAAGCATAAGATGGAAATGCATATTCTTGGACATAACCCCGCCGTTTGGGCTATTGTGTGTATTGGTTTGCAAGGTGAATTCTTTGATGGGAGAGAACCGAACCATGAAGCTAGCGCGGATGAGTTGAAGATGCTGCAATACAACGCTCAAGCTTGTGATATCCTCTTCAACGGATTGTGCCCCAAAGAATTCAACAAAATCAGCCGTCTTGAGAATGCAAAGGAGATTTGGGATACTTTGATTGATATGCATGAAGGTGCCGACTCCGTCAAGGAATCCAAGTTGGATGTGCTTCAAAGTCAACTTGACAAGTTCAAGATGAAGGATGGTGAAGGTGTCGCTGAAATGTACTCTAGGCTTGCTCTTATCACAAATGAGATTGCCGGCTTAGGAAGTGAAGAGATCACCGACAAATTCATCATCAAGAAGATCCTAAGAGATTTGGATGGAAAATATGATACCGTGCACATTGATCCAAATAATGCCAAATTACAAGAATCTCAAGCCAACGGAAGTCATTGGAAGAATTGTTGCTCATGAGATGTCACTCAAGGATAAGGAGGAGCTCCAAAATAAGTCAAGTGGTGCTTACAAAGCCTCATGTGAAGCTCCCACATCATCAAGTGAGAAACAAACCTTCAATGAAGAATTGAGCCTAATGGTGAAGAACTTCAACAAGTTCTACAAGAGTAGGAGCAAAGAGAGAAGTTCCAAGTCAAGGTCCTACAATGACAAAAGATCTTCTAGTTGAGAGCGTAATTGCTACAACTGTGGAAGACCCGGACACTATTCCAATGAGTGTACGGCTCCCTACAAAAGAAGAGAAGAATCACCTAAGAGAAGAAGTAGAAGAGAAGAATCACCACCAAGAGAGAGAAGGAGTAGAGATGATCGTTATGAACGAATAACATCCCGGAGAAGCAAGGATTCGGAAAGGAAGGACAAGTCATCAAGGAGCTACACAAAATGAAGACATCAAGCTCATGTTGGTGAATGGGTATCCGGCTTCGACTCCGACAATCACTCCGAGAGAAGCTATCACTCTGACTCCAAACATACTCAAGATGAAGGTATTGCCGGTCTAGCACTTGTGTCAACCAACTCCTACGACATATTTGATTCACCAAATGAAGGACTTGGAAGATGCTTCATGGCTAAAGGCCCAAAGGTATCACACCCCGAGTATGTTGATTTCAATAGTGATGAAGATGACTTCTTAGGTGATGATGATTTACTTGTTGACAACTCTAGTGATGAATACTATGATGAAACGCCAATTAATCATGCTAATCAAGATGAAACGAATGACAATGATAAGGAGAAGATTGAGCTCCTAACTAAAGAACTAAACACTCTTAAGTTAGCTCATGAAACTATCTTAGGGGATCATCGAGAACTTTTAAGGACTCATGAGAAGTTACACTTTGAAAAGCTCAACCTTGAGCAAGAGCATGAGTTCTTAAAGGCAATCAATGATGATCTTCGCAAGAAAAGTTCTTCTTACATTGCCAAGCGTTTACTTTTATCCACTTACATGCCTCAAGTCAAGTCTAGTAACAAGAACAAGAGGGATTCTTCCTCTAGTAGTAACAATAATCATGTTAAATCCAATGTTGTTGCTTCTAGTAGTTCTCTTGATTCCACTAATTATTCTCTTAGCCAAGTTACACTTGAGCAAGAAAATAGCTTATTGAAGGGAATTATAGAGAAAGGTGTTTACAAGAGCCTTGCCTGGAGTAAGCAATTCAAGGAAATTGTACGCAAGCAAGGAAGGCATCGGAAGAACCAAGGGTTTTGAATGAAAGTTCAATGTCAATGGAGTTGAGTGGGAAGAAGATCAATACCCCAAGACGAAGTTTGCTCCTCAACAAGAGAAGTATGATCCTACTTCCTTCAAAGGGACACAAGCTCAATATGATCTTCCACCACAAGACCACAAGCGAAAAGGCAAGGATAAGCTTCAAGAGGAGATTGCTGCTTTTTAAGAAGCTCCCAAGGCCTTGGTCAAGTGGTTCCCAAGACTACATCAAGTTCTACTTCATCAAGTATGACAACAACTCCAAGGATTCCCATCAAGATGATGTGGATCCTGAATAAGAAGAACTAGAGAGTTCTTGAGGGTGACTCCGCCAACATAATTCACTCTTATCATTTTGGCAAGGAAAAGTGCAATCAACTTCCACATCTTGCACTAGTTCAAGGAGTCACAAACCCTCTTGTTGGTAAGACAAGGGACAAGGTAACCTAATGCTTTCATGGACATCATCTTGTGTGTGCATCACTCTATGTCTATGGATATCCTTGTTTGTTCCTTGTGGGACTAACCTGTGTAGGTATTGAAAGTGCAACTCACTCCAAAGGATTACTCCAAATGATCTACATCAACATTGAGCATCCACATCTTCAACATCTACATGAAGTCATCATTGACAAAACCCAAGGTTAGTTCATCCCTCTTAGGGGGGATCTCACATCTAGGGGGAGCTTTACTCTAAGAATTGAGCTAAAGCAACTCTAATGGTGTGAACACAACAATGCATTGTGTAAAAGTGGCAACCCCACTTGAGCTTAAACGATGAGTATGACCTATGATCAAATGTTCTCATTTAACTCCTAAGTCAATATACTCATATATAGATGACCTAGTCATCGCCAATTGCTTGATAGATGCTAGAATGGTTGTGCATGCTTTGCCACATATTTCATTTGTCATTTTACTGTGTGAGCATGTTGGTTGCATATTTCACTCATTCGAGGACATCCACTTGTGGCTTTGATTGTTTTATTTCTTTTACTTTGCCAAGTGGATGGACAAGAATGCCCAAGAACCTTCTCTAGCTATCTATGCTTTTCTTGTCTCAAACTCTATTCATGTTGCATCACAAAGTTTGATCAAGTCAGATTCGAACCACTCTATGCGAGGAGCACTCAGAGTCCCCGATTCGTCATAGACTTAAACTTCCAAAACTTCTTTGTGCGTTTCGGTCTGACCGAGAAATCCATTTCGGTCATACCGAGATCACTAAGTCGATCTTGGTTTTCAATCTCGGTGCAACCGATTTGAACTTTTTGGTCACACCGAGTTGCAGTAACTGCTTGCAGTTATGCATCTCGGTGCCACCGAGTTGTTCCACTCAGTCACACCGATAGGGTCAGGCTATATATATCCACGGGCCAAAATTTGGAAATTTCTCCGAACTCTTTCACCCGCACTCAGCCTGCTCTACCTCCCTGGGTCTCCGGATCGTCCTCCTTGTCGCCAACTGCTTCCCGCCGCTGGTCTCCGCCACCGTCAACGGGAATCATCTCCGCCGTTGCCGCCGTAGCAAGTCCATCGTCGAGCTAGGGTATGGACTTGATCCTTGTGCTAATCCCACTCCGATTCCTAGCACATTGTTTTGCCATGTATCTTGCCATGATTGAGATCACCCTATCCAGCGAAATCACTCTGTAGTTTAGTTGTGGATTGAAAATTTAGGGTTAGGTTTCCGCTGAAATCATCTTGGACCAACCGAGCTGTAGAACTCGGTTCCACCGATTTGGCTCAGGCCATTGCACATGTGATTCTTGGTCTGACCGAGAATTGCAAATTGGTGTGACCGAGTTTAGGACTTTGTGAAACCCTAGCAGTCTTGGTGCCACCGAACTGTGACTCGGTCTGACCGAGTTCACCAGTTTAGGTTCCAAAAGCTGCTTTGGTATCACCGAGTTTTCAAATCGGTAGATCCGAAATGCTTTCTGTGGAAAACTAAAACTAAGTTTTTGATTCATTCTTTTGCAAAAACCTCTGCATTTTGTGATGCTCATCTACTCTATCTCATTTGTATCTATTCACAGGGTCTGCTGTCAGTGTTTGCAACATGTATGATCAAAGTGACAGTCAGAACAAGTCTGAGGAGCAGGTTCACTTGAGTGAGGGCACTAGTCCCTCAAGCAGCTATGATGGTAGTGGGAGCACACCCAGCAACCTACCCAAGGCAGCCACCAGGGCCAGAAAGAAGAGAACCTCAGAGTCTGAGGATGAAGACTATGTGGCTGTTGAGGATGAGGCCACCTCCAAGAAGAAGGTGCTGAAGAAGGAGTATGGCACAGCTGCTGCCACTAAGCCTGGTATGAAGACCAAAGCACCTGCAAGAAGAATTCCCATGTCTAAAGCCAGAGCCTCCAGTCAAGTACCTTTGGAATCTGAACCCAAAGAGGCTGCTGCAGAAGGGAAGAATAGGAAGGAAAGGGTCAAGAAGACCATGGCCAGGGTTGTTGGAAAGCCTTCCATGATGGAAGAAGAAGAAGAGGAAGAGGTTGCTGCACCAGCACCTAAAGCTCAAAAGCTTATGGGTGATGCTATTAGGTCAGGAGCTACTTCATCAAAGCCCAAAGAAGCTCCCAAGGCAGCTGCTCCAAAACCCAAAACTGCACCCAAGAGGAATACAAGGAACATCCCTGCTGGAGAGAAGAACAAGGCCCCAGTGCCTGAAGCTGCTTTTGAAGAAGAAGAAGATGATGAGGAACATGTTTTGAGGAAGCTGAAACCCAAAATTCCAGATCACAATGATGTTCATCCTAAAGCTGAGGATATGAAGCTGAGGAAGGATGCAGGACTCAGACAGTGGAGATTGACTGATCCCTATGCAGTCAGGAGGAGAACTGCTGTGGACTACAGGTTCCATACAAAGGAACATCAGGACTTCTATGAGACAATATTGCTTAACAAAAAGCCAATAGTCTGTGATATGAGATGGGTGGACTGGAAATACATCAGGGAAAATGAAGAACATTATCCAGGAGTGTATGACAGTTTCAAGTCTTGTAGAGTAGATGACTTTGTTGGGCAGAAGCTCACAAAGTGGAATGATGAGCTTATTATGCAGTTCTACTCCACAGCTCACTTCTATCCAGATGGAAGGATTGTCTGGATGTCTGAATGTACTAGGTACCAATCAACAGTTGAAGAAGGGCAAATCTGATCAATGCACTTAAGGAAAATGAGGATGACTTGGATGTCTATGCCAAGAAGAAGAAGGATCACAACTCCATGGCACACATGTATAGAGAGATCCCAGATGCTGCTATTGAGACACACAAGTTTGGATCAGTACATTACCTTCTGTCAGGATTGCCAACAATCAACTAGATCCTCAGGCACACCCTTTTGCCTAAGTCAGGTGATCACAAGATGATCAGAGGCCATTCTATCAACCTGCTTCACATATTTGATGTGCCTCAAAAGTTCAAGGTCATGAGACTCATAGTGGAAACTATCAAGAGAACAGGTGCTAACCAAAAGAGAAGTTGTGGGTATGCCCCACAGATCCAGGAGCTAATCAACTCCAAGATGGGCACTGGCACATACCTCTTGGACAAGGAACACATGCCCATCTACCCAGACTTTGAGGACAACACGGTTGTTATGGATGAAAATGAACCATCTTCTATGCAAGCACAAGAGAAGAAGGAGAAGGCAAGGACTGAAAAGGCTGCAAAGATGCCAACCATTGATGAGGCATCTCAATACTTCCTGAAGAGCAAGCAAGATCAGCTTGGCTACTTGATTGACTCCACTCTGAGGATTGAGAAGGTATTGGCCACCCTGAATCAAAACCAGGAGAGCCTGGAGAGAATCATGGAGCAGAAGTTCTATGACTTGGATGTGAAGGTTACTGAGATACAGTCTGTTGTTGTGCAACTTCAGGATGAAGTGCAGGAGAAGAAGGGCAAGACTACCAGTGATGCTTTTGCTAGAGTGCCTAGGAGTTAGAGATCTGATGTAGTGCCTGTTCCAGACACCAGAGCCACATCATCTGCACCAGCTACAACTTCTGTGTAACCAGCTCCAGCACCTACTCCACCAGCTGCATCTTCATCAACTGATGCCTTCGTCCTTGATGTTATTTCTACACCACCATCTGAACACCAAGCCTGAGAGTCGATCTAGCACTATGCATTTTTTGTGAACTTTTTTGGTAACTTGTTGCCAAAGGGGGAGAAAATGTATAGATCATAGGCTTAGAGAGAGAGTGTTGCTTTTGTTCTCTCTTGTCCTTTTTTGGTGGTTGAACTTTGTTGTTTGCTTGGTTGAGATACTCTATGCTTTTGTGTGATACTTGGATGATCATGTGTTTGATCATATGCTACCTTAACGCTTGTTGGATGACATTATCTTTTTATATCTCTATATGATCATTCACTTTGCTTGGTGATGAGTGCATGTATTTAATTATTATCATTTTGAGCGCTCCACCAAGATGTATGTGACATGGAAGAGTAACCCGTGATCCTAATTCATTGTGCATCTACAGTCCAAAGCAAATCTTAAACTATGCACAAATTTAAGGGGAGCTCTTACTTATCACATACTTCTCAAAGCGACAATGTTTTTCACTCTTATTATCATTTGTTGAAGCTTTGATCTATATGTTGTCATCAATTACCAAAAAGGGGGAGATTGAAAGTGCAACTATCCCTAGGTGGTTTTGGTAATTCCTAACAACATATAGCTCATTGAGCTAATGCTATTTCAAGATAAATATTTCAGGAAAGCTTAATGATTGGCATGGCATGGATGACAAAAGTGGATCCCTCAAAATGGTAAGGACAAAAGGATTGGCTCAAGCTCAAAGCTCAAGACTCTACATTTTCTATTTTAGTGGTCCAAGATCACATTGAGTACATAGGAAAAGCCAATACTATCAAGGAGGGATGAGATGTTTCTTAATGAGGTTCTTGCTCAAAATGCTTAGTGATATGCTCCGAAGCCCTCAACTACCTTCTCACATCCACATATGACCTAAACCAAAAGTTAAACTCGTCCGCACCGATTCTTTCTATCCGGCGCCACCAAGTTCAGATGGCATAGCCACTGCCCCAAACCCTAGGCAAATCGGTCTCACCAATAGGGATCTCGGTCTCACCGAGATGGGATTGTAATCTCTCTGTTTCCCTTCGTAACGTTTCGGTACCACTGAGATGAGCAATTGGTCCCACCGAGATTGCAATGTAAACTCTCTGTTTCCCTTTCGTAACATTTCGGTCTCACCGAATGAGCGAACCGGTCCCACCTAGTTTACCTGACCAACTCTCTGGTTAGCTTATTACCAAAATCGGTCCCACTGAGTTTGAGTAATCAGTCTCACAGAGATTACTTTATGCCCTAACCCTAACCATATCGGTCCTACCGAGTTGCATGTCGGTCCCACTGAAAATCCTAACGGTTACTAGGTTTGCTGAATCGGTCCGACCGAGTTTCTCAATTTGGTCCCACCGATATTGGCAAGTTGTGTGTAACAGTTAGATTTTGTGTGGAGGATATATATACCCCTCCACCTCCTCTTCATTCATGGAGAGAGCCATCAGAACGAACCTACACTTCCAACTTACATTTTCTGAGAGAGAACCACCTACACTTGTGTTGAGGCCAATATATTCCATTCCTACCATATGAATCTTGATCTCTAGCCTTACCCAAGTTGCTTTCCACTCAAATCTTCTTTCCACCAAATCCAAATCCTGTGAGAGAGAGTTGAGTGTTGGGGAGACTATCATTTGAATCACAAGAGCAAGGAGTTCATCATCAACACACCATTTGTTACTTCTTGGAGAGTGGTGTCTCCTAGATTGGCTAGGTGTCACTTGGGAGCCTCCAACAAGATTGTGGAGATGAACCAAGGAGTTTGTAAGGGCAAGGAGATCGCCTACTTTGTGAAGATCTACCACTAGTGAGCAAGTCCTTCGTGGGCGACGGTCAGGGTGGGATAGACTGTTGGGGAACATAGCAGGAATTCAAAATTTTCCTACGAGTCACCAAGATCTATCTATGGAGAGACTAGCAACGAGGGGAAGGAGAGTGCATCTACATACCCTTGTAGATCGCTAAGCGGAAGCGTTCAAGTGAACGGGGTTGAAGGAGTCGTACTCGTCGTGATCCAAATCACCGGAGATCCTAGTGCCGAACGGACGGCACCTCCGCGTTCAACACACGTGCAGCCCGGTGACGTCTCCCACGCCTTGATCCAGCAAGGAGAGAGGGAGAGATTGGGGAAGACTCCGTCTAGCAGCAGCACAATGGCGTGGTGGTGATGGAGGAGCATGGCACTCTAGCAGGGCTTCACCAAGCACCGCTAGAGACGATGATGGAGAGAGGTAGGGCTGCGCCAGGGAGAGGTGGAAACTCATGTGTTGGCAGCCCCAAAGACCTCAACTATATATAGGGGAGAGGGAGGGGGCTGCGCCCCCTCTAGGGTTCCCACCCCAAGGGGTGCGGCAGCCCCAAAACCCATCTTGGGTGGCGGCCAAGGGGGGGAGAGGGGGAAACTTGCCCCCCAAGTAAGGTGGAGGCGCTCCCTCCCCAAACCCTAGGCACCTTGGGCCCTGGTGGGGGAGGGGGCGCACCAGCCCACCTGGGGCTGGTCCCCTCCCACACTTGGCCCATGCTGCCATCTGGGGCCAGTGGCCCCACTTGGTGGACCCCCGGGACCCTCCCGGTGGTCCCGATACGTTACCTATAGCACCCAAAAAATTTCCGATGACCAAAACATGACTTACCATATATAAATCTTTACCTCCGGACCATTCCGGAACTCCTCGTGACATCCGGGATCTCATCCGGGACTCCAAACAACATTCGGTAACCACGTATATCTATTCCCTATAACCCTAGCGTCATCAAACCTTAAGTGTGTAGACCCTACGGGTTTGGGAACCATGCAGACATGACTGAGATGTTCTCCGATCAATAACCAACAGCGGGATCTGGATACCCATGTTGGCTCCCACATGTTCCATGATGATCTCATCGGATGAACCACGATGTCAAGGACTCAATCAACCCCGTATAAAATTCCCTTTGTCTAGCGATATTGTACTTGCCCGAGATTCGATCGTCGGTATGCCGATACCTTGTTCAATCTCATTACCGGCAGGTCTCTTTACTCGTTCTGTAACACATCATCCCGTGATCAACCCCTTGGTCACATTGTGCACATTATGATGATGTCCTATCGAGTGGGCCTAGAGATACCTCTCCGTCACACGGAGTGACAAATCCCAGTCTCGATTCATGCCAACCCAACAGACACTTTCGGAGATACCCGTAGTGCACCTTTATAGCCACCCAGTTACGTTGTGACATTTGGTACACACAAAGCATTCCTACGGTATCCGGGAGTTGCACAATCTCATGGTCTAAGGAAATGATACTTGACATTAGAAAAGCTTTAGCATACGAACTACACGATCTTTGTGCTAGGCTTAGGATTGGGTCTTGTCCATCACATCATTCTCCCAATGATGTGATCCCGTTATCAACGACATCCAATGTCCATGGTCAGGAAACTGTAACCATCTATTGATCAACGAGCTAGTCAACTAGAGGCTTACTAGGGACATGGTGTTGTCTATGTTCCCACACATGTATCTCAGTTTCCTATCAATACAATTATAGCATGGATAATAAACGATTATCATGAACAAGGAAATACTAATTATTATTGCCTCTAGGGCATATTTCCAACAGTCTCCCACTTGCACTAGAGTCAATAATCTAGTTCACATCGCCATGTGATAAACACTCACAGGTCACATCACCATGTGACCAACATCCAAAGAGTTTACTAGTGTCACTAAACTAGTTCACATCATCATGTGATTAAGACTCATTGAGTTCTGGGGTTTGATCATGTTTGCTTGTGAGAGAGGTTTTAGTCAACGGGTGTGCAAGATTCAGATCCGTATGTATTTCGCAAATCTCTAGGTCATATTGTAAATGCTGCTTCCACGCTCCAGTTGGAGCTTTTCCAAATGGTTGCTCCACTATACGTATCCGGTTTGCTACTCAGAGTCATTCGGGTAGGTGTTAAAGCTTGCATCGACGTAACCCTTTACGCCGAACTCTTTATCACCTCCATAATCGAGAAACATGTCCTTATTTACTCCAAGGACAATTTTGACCACTGTCCAATGATCCACTCCTGGATCATTCTTGTACCCCTTGACTGACTCATGGCAAGGCACACTTCCGGTGCGGTACACAGCATAACATACTATAGAGCCTACGTCTGAAGCATAGGGGACGACCTTCGTCCTTTCTCTCTTTTCTACCGTGGTCGAGCTTTAAGTCTTAACTTCATACCTTACAACTCAGGCAAGAACTCCTTCTTTGACTGATCCATCTTGAACACCTTCAAGATCATGTCAAGGTATGTGCTCATTTGAAAGTACCATTTAGCGATTTTTGATCTATCCTCATAGATCTTGATGCTCAATGTTCAAGCAGCTTAATCCAGGTTTTCTATTGAAAAACACCTTTCAAACAACCCTATATGCTTTCCAGAAATTCTACATCATTTCCGATCAACAATATGTCAACAACATATACTCATCAGAAATGCTATAGTGCTCCCACTCACTTCTTTGGAAATACAAGTTTCTCATAAACTTTGTATAAACCCAAAATCTTTGATCATCTCATCAAAGCGTATATTCCAACTCCGAGATGCTTACTCCAATCCTTAGAAGGATTGCTGGAGCTTTGCATACTTGTTAGCATCTTTCAGGATTGACAAAACCTTCTGGTTGTATCACATACAACCTTTCCTCAAGAATAACGTCGAGGAAACAATGTTTTGACATCCTATCTGCAAGATTTCATAAATCCTGCAGTAATTGCTAATATAATTCCAACAGACTCTTAGCATCGCTACGAATGAGAAAGTCTCATTGCAGTCAACTCCTTGAACTTGTAGGAAAACATCTTAACGACAAGTCGAGCGTTCTTAATGGTGACACTTACCATCATTGTCCGTCTTCCTTTTAAAATCAATCTGTACTCAACAGCCTTACGACCATCAAGCAGTTCTTCCAAAGTCTACACTTTGTTTTCATTCATGGATCCTCTCTCGGATTTTATGGCCTCAAGCCACTTGTCGGAATCTGGGCCCACCATCGCTTCTCCATAGCTCGTAGGTTCATTGTTGTCTAGCAACATGACCTCCAAGACAGGATTACGTACCACTCTGAAGCAGTACGCATCCTTGTCGATCTACGAGGTTTGGTAGTGACTTGATCCAAAGTTTCATGATCACTATCATAAGCTTCTACTCCAATTGGTGTAGGTGCTACAGGAACAACTTCCTGTGCCCTGCTACACACTAGTTGAAGTGATGGTTCAACAACCTCATCAAGTCTCCACCATCCTCCCACTCAATTCTTTCGAGAGAAACTTTTCCTCGAGAAAGGACCCGTTTCCAGAAACAATCTTTTGCTTCCGGGTCTGAATTAGGAGGTATACCCAACTGTTTTTGGGTGTCCTATGAAGATGTATTTTATCCGCTTTGGGTTCGAGCTTATCAACCTGAAACTTTTTCACATAAGCGTCGCAGCCCCAAACTTTTAAGAAACGACAACTTAGGTTTCTCCAAACCATAGTTCAAATGGTGTCGTTTCAACGGAATTGCGTGGTGCCCTATTAAAGTGAGTGCGGTTGTCTCTATTGCCTAACCCACGAACGATAGTGGTAATTTGATAAGAGACATCATGGTACGCACCATATCCAATAGGGTGCAACTATGATGTTCGGACACACCATCACACTATGGTGTTCCAGGCGGTATTAATTGTAAAACAATTTCCACAATGTCTTAATTGCGTGCCAAAGCTCGTAACTCAGATACTCATCTCTATGATCATATCATAGACATTTTATCCTCTTCTCACGATGATCTTCAACTTCACTCTGAAATTACTCGAACCATTCAATAATTCAGACTTGTGTTTCATCAAGTAAATATACTCAACATCTACTCAAACCATCTGTGAAGTAAGAACATAACAATATTCACTGCATGCATCAACATTCATTGGACTGCACACATCAAAATGTGTTACTTCCAACAAGTTGCTATCTTGTTCCATCTTACTGAAAATGAGTCTTTTCAGTCATCTTGCCCATGTGGTATGATTTGCACGTATCAAGTGATTCAAAATCAAGTGAGTCCAAACGATCCATCTGCATGTAGTTTCTCCATGCGTATACACCAATAGACATGGTTCACATGTCTCAAACTTTTCAAAACGAGTGAGTCCAAAGATCCATCAACATGGGCTTCTTCATGCGTTTTATACCAATATGACTCAGTGCCACAAGTATGTGGTACTATCATTACTATCTTATATCTTTTGCATGAATATGTGTATCACGACGATCGAGATTCAATAAACCATTCATTTTAGGTGCAAGACCATTGAAGATATTATTCAAATAACCAGAGTAACCATTATTCTCCTTAAATGAATAACCGTATTGCGATAGACATAATCCAATCATGTCTATGCTCAACGCAAACACCAAATAACAATTATTTAGGTTTAACACCAATCTCGATGATAGAGGGAGCGTGTGATGCTTGATCACATCAACCTTGGAAACACCTCCAACACATATCGTCACCTCACCTTTAGCTAGTCTCCGTTTATTCTGTAGCTTTTATTTCGAGTTACTAACACTTAGCAACCGAACCGGTATCTAATACCCTGGTGCTACTAGGAGTACTAGTAAAGTACACATTAACATAATGTATATCCAATATACTTCCGTCGACCTTGCCTGCCTTCTTATCTACCAAGTATCTAGGGTGGTTCTGCTTTAGTGTCTGTTCTTCTCATTACAGAAGCACTTAGTCTCGGGTTTGGGTTCAACCTTGGGTTTTCACTAGAGCAACAACTGTTTTGCCGTTTCATGAAGTATCCCTTCTTGCCCTTGCCCTTCTTGAAACTAGTGGTTTTACTAACCATCAACAATTGATGCTCCTACTTGACTTCTACTTTCGCGGTGTCAAACATCGCGAATACTTCAAGGATCATCATATCTATCCCTGATATGTTATTGTTCATCACAAAGCTCTAGTAGCTTGGTGGCAATGACTTTGGAGAAACATCACTATCTCATCTGGAAGATCAACTCCCACTCGATTCAAGTGATTGTTGTACTCAGACAATCTGAGCACAAGCTCAACGATTGAGCTTTTCTCCCTTAGTTTGCAGGCTAAGAAAATCATCGGAGGTCTTGTACCTCTGACGTGGGCACGAGCCTGAAATCCCAATTTCAGCGCTCGAAACATCTCATATGTTCCGCGATGTTTTGAAATCGTCTTTGGTGCCTCAACTCTAAACCGTTTAACTGAACTATCACATAGTTATCAAAACGTGTATGTCAAATGTTCGCAAAATCCACAGACGACGTTCGAGGTTCAACACACCGAGTGGTGCATTAAGGACATAAGCCTTCTACGAAGCAACGAGGACAATCCTCAGTTTACCGACCCAGTCCGCATAATTGCTACTATGAACTTTCAACTAAATTTTCTCTAGGAACATATCTAAAACAGTAGAACTAAAACGCGAGCTTACGACATAATTTGCAAAGACCTTTTGACTATGTTCAGGATAATTGAGTTCATATTATGAACTCCCACTCAGACAGACATCCCTCTAGTCATCTAAGTGATACATGATCCGAGTCAACTAGGCCGTGTCCGATCATCACGTGAGACGGACTAGTCATCATCGGTGAACATCTTCATGTTGATCGTATCTACTGTACGACTCATGCTCAACCTTTCGGTCTCTTGTGTTCCGAGGCCATGTATGTACATGCTAGGCTCGTCAAGTCAACCTAAGTGTTTCGCGTGTGTAAATCTGGCTTACACCCGTTGTATGTGAATGTTAGAATCTATCACACCCGATCATCACATGGTGCTTCGAAACAACGAACTTTCGCAACAGTGCACAGTTAGGGGGAACACTTTCTTGAAATTTTAATGAGGGATCATCTTATTTACTACCGTCGTTCTAAGCAAATAAGGTGCATAAACATGATAAACATCACATGCAATCAAAAAGTGACATGATATGGCCAATATCATTTTGCTCCTTTTGATCTCCATCTTCGGGGCTCCATGATCATCATCGTCACCGGCATGACACCATGATCTCCATCATCGTGTCTCCATGAAGTTGTCTCGCCAACTATTACTTCTACTACTATGGCTAACGGTTTTAGCGATAAAGTAAAGTAATTACATGGCGTTGTTCAATGACACATAGGTCATACAATAAATTAAGACAACTCCTATGGCTCCTGCCGGTTGTCATACTCATCGACATGCAAGTCGTGATTCCTATTACAAGAACATGATCAATCTCATACATCACATATCATTCATCCAATTCTTTTTTGGCCATATCACATCACATAGCAAACCCTGCAAAAACAAGTTAGATGTCCTCTAATTGTTGTTTGCATGTTTTACATGGCTGCTATGGGTTTCTAGCAAGAACGTTTCTTACCTACGCAAAACCACAACGTGATATGTCAATTGCTATTTACCCTTCATAAGGACCCTTTTCATCGAATCCGATCCGACTAAAGTGGGAGAGACTGGCACCCGCCAGCCACGTTATGCAACAAGTGCATGTCAGTCGGTGGAACCTGTCTCACGTAAGTGTACGTGTAAGGTCGGTCTGGGCCGCTTCATGCCACAATACCGTCGAAACAAGATTGGACTAGTAACGGTAAGCATATTGAACAAAATCAACGGCCACAACTACTTTGTGTTCTACTCGTGCATAGAATCTACGCAATAAACTTGGCTCTGATACCACTGTTGGGGAACGTAGAAGAAATTCAAAATTTTCCTACGAGTCACCAAGATCTATCTATGGAGAGACTAGCAACGAGGGGAAGGAGAGTGCATCTACATACCCTTGTAGATCACTAAGCGGAAGCGTTCAAGTGAACGGGGTTGAAGGAGTCATACTCGCCGTGATCCAAATCATCGGAGATCCTAGTGCCGAATGGACGACACCTCCGCGTTCAACACACGTGCAGCCCGGTGATGTCTCCCACGCCTTGATCCAGCAAGGAGAGAGGGAGAGGTTGGGGAAGACTCCGTCCAGCAGCAGCACAACGGCGTGGTGGTGATGGAGGAGCGTGGCACTCCAACAGGGCTTCGCCAAGCACCGCTAGAGACGAGGACGGAGAGAGGTAGGGCTGCGCCAGGGAGAGGTGGAAACTCATGTGTTGGCAGCCCCAAAGACCTCAACTATATATAGGGGAGAGGGAGGGGGCTGCGCCCCCTCTAGGGTTCCCACCCCAAGGGGTGCGGCAGCCCCAAAACCCATCTTGGGTGGCGGCCAAGGGGGGGAGAGGGGGAAACTTGCACCCCAAGTAAGGTGGAGGCGCCCCCTCCCCAAACCCTATGCGCCTTGGGCCCTGGTGGGGGGGCGCACCAGCCCACCTGGGGCTGGTCCCCTCCCACACTTGGCCCATGCTGCCCTCTAGGGCCGGTGGCCCCACTTGGTGGACCCCCGGGACCCTCCCGGTGGTCCCGGTACGTTACCTATAGCACCCGAAACTTTTCCGGTGGCCAAAACAGGACTTCCGATATATAAATCTTTACCTCCGGACCATTTCGGAACTCCTCGTGACATTCGGGATCTCATCCGGGACTCCGAACAACATTCGGTAACCACGTATATCTATTCCCTATAACCCTAGCGTCATCGAACCTTAAGTGTGTAGACCCTACGAGTTCGGGAACCATGCAGACATGACCGAGACGTTCTCCGGTCAATAACCAACAGCGGGATCTGGATACCCATGTTGGCTCCCACATGTTCCACGATGATCTCATCGGATGAACCACGATGTCAAGGACTCAATCAATGCCGTATACAATTCCCTTTGTCTAGCGGTATTGTACTTGCCCGAGTTTCGATCGTCGGTATGCCGATACCTTGTTGAATCTCATTACCGGCAAGTCTCTTTACTCGTTCTGTAACACATCATCCCGTGATCAACCCCTTGGTCACATTGTGCACATTATGATGATGTCCTACCGAGTGGGCCCAGAGATACCTCTCCGTCACACGGAGTGACAAATCCCAGTCTCGATTCGTGCCAACCCAACAGACACTTTCAGAGATACCCGTAGTGCACCTTTATAGCCACCCAGTTACGTTGTGACGTTTGGTACACCCAAAGCATTCCTACGGTATCCGGGAGTTGCACAATCTCATGGTCTAAGGAAATGATACTTGACATTAGAAAAGCTTTAGCATACGAACTACACGATCTTTGTGCTAGGCTTAGGATTGGGTCTTGTCCATCACATCATTCTCCCAATGATGTGATCCCGTTATCAACGACATCCAATGTCCATGGTCAGGAAACCGTAACCATCTATTGATCAACGAGCTAGTCAACTAGAGGCTTACTAGGGACATGGTGTTGTCTATGTACCCATACATGTATTTGAGTTTCCTATCAATACAATTATAGCATGGATAATAAACGATTATCATGAACAAGGAAATATAATAATAATAACTAATTTATTATTGCCTCTAGGGCATATTTCCAACATAGACAAGGTTGCTTCTTCGTGGACCCTTCTTGGGTGGAGCCTGCTATGTCTTGAGCTTGCGTTGGTTTTCCTTGAAGAGGAAAGGGTGATGCTGCAATAGTAGTGTAAGGATTTCCCTCAGTTTTTGAGAACCAAGGTATCAATCCAGTAGGAGGCTCCTCAAAAGTCCCACGCACCTACACAAACGAACCAAGAACTCGCAACCAATGCGATAAAGGGGTTGTCAATCCCTTCACGGCCACTTGCGAAAGTGAGATCTGATAGAGATAGTATGATAAGATAAATATATTTTTGGTATTTTATAATATAGATGCAAAAAGTAAAGATGCAAATAAAAGTAGATTGGAAGCAAATATAATAAGAGATAGACCCGGGGGCCATATCTTTCACTAGAGGCTTCTCTCGAGATAGCATAAGTATTACGGTGGGTGAACAAATTACACTCCATCAATTGATAGAAAAGTGAATAATTATGAGATTATCTAGGCATGATCATGTATATAGGCATCATGTCCGCAACAAGTAGACCGACTCCTGCCTGCATCTACTACTATTACTCCACACATCGACCGACTCCTGCCTGCACCTAGAGTATTAAGTTCATAAGAACAGAGTAACGCCTTAAGCAAGATGACATGATGTAGAGGGATAAACTCATGCAATATGATATAAACCCCATCTTGTTATCCTCGATGGCAACAATACAATACGTGCCTTGCAACCCTTTCTGTCACTGTGTAAGGACACCGCAAGATTGAACCCAAAGCTAAACACTTCTCCCATGGCAAGAAAGATCAATCTAGTAGGCCAAACCAAACTGATAATTCGAAGAGACTTGCAAAGATAACTCAATCATACATAAAAGAATTCAGAGAAGATTCAAATATTCTCAAAGAATAACTTGATAATAAACCCACAATTCATCGGATCTCGACAAACACACCGCAAAAAGAGATTACATCGAATAGATCTCCACAAGAGAGGGGGAGAACATTGTATTGAGATCCAAAAAGAGAGAAGAAGCCATCTAGCTAATAACTATGGACCCGTAGGCCTGTCGTAAACTACTCACAACTCATCAGAGGGGCAAGGATGTTGATGTAGAAGCCCTCCGTGGTCGATTCCCCCTCCGGCAGAGTGCCGGCGAAGGCTCCAAGATGAAATCTCGCAGATACAGAAGGTTACGGCGGTGGAAATTGTGTTTCGTCTGCTCCCTGGATGTTTTCGGGGTACGTAGGCTTATATAGGAGGAAGAAGTACGTCGATGGATGCCCGAGGGGCCCACGAGACAGGGGGGCGCGCCCTATAGGGGGGGGGGGCGCCCTCCTATCTCGTGACCGCCTCGGCTGCTTCTTGACTTGCACTCCAAGTCCTCTGGATCACGTTTGTTCCAAAAATCACGCTCCCGAAGGTTTCATTCCATTTGGACTCCGTTTGATATTTCTTTTCTTCGAAATACTGAAATAGGCAAAAAAACAGCAATACGGGTTGGGCCTCCGGTTAGTAGGTTAGTCCCAAAAAATGATATAAATGTGTAAAATAGAGCCCATAAACATCCAAAAGGGGTAATATAATAGCATGGAACAATCAAAAATTATAGATACGTTGGAGACGTATCAAGCATCCCCAAGCTTAATTCCTGCTCGTCCTCGAGTAGGTAAATGATAAAAAGAGAATTTTTGATGTGGAATGCTACCTAGCATAATTCTCAATGTAATTTTCTTTATTGTGGCATGAATGTTCAGATCCAAATGATTCAAAATAAAAGTTCATATTGATAAAATAAATAGTAACACTTCAAGCATACTAATCAAAGCAATCATGTCTCCTCAAAATAACATGGCAAAAGAAAGTTCATCCCTACAAAATCATATAGTTAGGCTATGCTTCATTTTCGTCACACAAAGATGTTCCCAACTTCTATACCCCCGATGACAAGCCAAGCAATTGTTTCATACTTGAATAATCTCAAACTTTTTCAACCTTCATGCAATACATGAGCGTGAGCCATGGATATAGCACTATGGGTGGAATAGAATATGATGATGGGGATTGTATGGAGAAGACAAAAAAGGAGAAAGTCTCACATTGACGAGGATAATCAACAGGCTATGGAGATTCCCATCAATTGATGTCAACATGAGGAGTAGGGATTGCCATGCAAGATGCACTAGAGCTATAAATAAATGCTCAACAAAAGAAAACTAGTGGGTGTGTATCCAACTTGCTTGCTCACGAAGACCTAGGTCATTTGAGGAAGCCCATCGTAGGAATATACAAGCCAAGTTCTATAATGCAAAATTCCCACTAGTATGAAGAAGGCAACTTATGAGACTCACTATATGAAAAACATGGTGCTACTTTGAAGCACAAGATATGAGACTCACTACATGAAGAACAGGGTGCTACTTTGAAGCACAAGTGTGGAAAAAGAGATAGTAAAATTACCCTTTTTATTTATTTTCTTCTTTTCTTTTTTTTCTTTTTCCTTTTCCTTTTTTGGGCCTTTTTTTGGCCTTTCTTCTTCTTTTTTTCCTTTTTTTCTTTGGGCAATGCTCTAATAATGATGATCATCACACTTCTATTGATTACAACATATGAATTACAACTTGAAACTAGAACAAGATATGACTCTATATGAATGCCTCCGGCGGTGTACCGGGATGGTGCAATGAATCAAGAGTGACATGTATGAAAAATAATGCATGGTGGCTTTGGCACAAATACGATGTCAACTACATGATCATGCAATGGCAATATGACAAAAGTAATGTATGTCATGATGATGATAAACGGAACGATGGAAAGTTGCATGGCAATATATCTCGGAATGGCTATGGAAATGCCATAATAGGTAGGTATGGTGGATGTTTTGAGGAAGATATAAGGAGGTTTATGTGTGATAGAGCGTATCGTATCACGGGGTTTGGATGCACCGGCGAAGTTTGCACCAACTCTCAAGGTGAGAAAGGGTAATGCACTATACCGAAGAGGCTAGCAATGGCGGAAAGGTAAAAGTGCGTATAATCCATGGACTCAACATTAGTCAAAAGAACTCATATACTTATTGAAAAAATTTAGAAGTAATCAAAAATCAAGTACTACGCGCATGCTCCTAGGGGGATAGATTGGTAGGAAAATACCATCGCTCGTCCCCGACCACCACTCATAAGGATGCACAAGCCAGGTACACTTCATGTTTCAAATTTGTTACACAACTTTAACCATACGTGCATGCTACGGGACTTGCTAACTTCAACACAAGAATTCTTTGAATTCATAATCACCCAACTAGCATGACTTTAATATCACTACCTCCCTATCTCAAAACAATTATCAAGTATCAAATTGATCATAGCATCCAATTCACTTCCTATGATAGTTTTTATTATACCCAACTTGGATGCCTACCATTCTAGGACCAATTTTATAACCAAAGCAAATACCACGCTGTTCTAAAAGACTCTCAAAAATATATAAGTGAAGCATGAGAGACTAGCAATTTCTACAAAAATAAGTCACCACCGTGTTCTAAAAGATATAAGTGAAGCACTAGAGCAAAAACTATCAAGCTCAAAAGATATAAGTGAAGCACATAGAGTATTCTAGCAAATTCTAATAAAATAGGCTTCTCCCAAAAAGTGTGTACAGCAAGGATGATTACGGTAAACTAAAAAGCAAAGACTAATATAATACACGACGCTCCAAGCAAAACACATATCATGTGGTGAATAAAAATATAGCTCCAAGTAAAGTTACGAATGAACAAAGACGAAAGAGGGGATGCCTTCCCGGGGCATCCCCAAGCTTAGGCTTTTGGCTATCCTTGAATATATTGGGGTGCCTTGGGCATCCCCAAGCTTAGGATCTTGCCACTCCTTATTCCATAGTCCATAAAAGCTTTACCCAAAACTTGAAAACTTCACAACACAAAACTCAATAGGAAATCTTATAAGCTCCGTTAGTGAAAGAAAACAAAACCACCACATAAGTTACTGTAATGAACTCATTCTTTATTTATTTTGGTGTTAAAACTACTGTATTCCAACTTCTCCATGGTTTATAAACTATTTTACTAGCCATAGATGCATCAAAATAAGTAAACAACACACGAAAAACAGAATCTGTCAAAAACAGAACAGTCTGTAGCAATCTGTAACTAACGCAAACTTCTGGAACTCTAAAAATCCTACCAAAATAGGAAGTACTGGAAAATTTGTTTATTGATCAGCATCAAAAAGAATCAATGCAAAATCACGTTTCTGTGATTTATTGAATTTTTTCTCGCGAGCGTAAAGTTTCTGTTTTTCAGCAGAATCAAATCAACTATCATCATAGGTTATCCTATAGGTTCTACTTGGCACAAACACTAACTAAAAGATAAAAACACATATAAACATAAATTAGATGCAAGATTTATTAAATAACAGCAAGGAAAAATATTGGGTTGTCTCCCAACAAGCGCTTTTCTTTAAAGCTTTTTTAGATAGGCATTGAGATTTCAATGATGCTCACATGAAAGACAAGAATTGAAGCACAAAGAGAGCATCATAAAACATGTGACAAACACATGTAAGTCTAACATACTTCCTATGCATAGGCATCTTTTAAGCGAACAAATTATCAAGGCAAGCAAAAGTTAGCATATGCTAGGAAGAACAAAGAGATGATAGCAATCTCAACATGAAGAGAAGTAATCTAGTAACATGAAAATTTCTACAACCATATTTTCCCCTCTCATAATAATTACATGTAGGATCATAAGAAAATTCAACAAAATAGCTATCACATAAAATATTTTCAACATGATCCACATGCATGCGAAGTTGACACTCTTCCAAAATAGTGGGATTAACATTAACTAAAGTCATGACCTTTCCGAACCCATTTTTATCAAAAATATCATAAGATTGAACATACTCCAAATATGTGGGATCTAAAGTTGACACTCTTCCAAACCCACTTTCAATATTATTGCGAACACTATTATCAATCTCATATTCATCATGGGGCTTAAATAAATTTTCAAGGTTATAAGAAGAGTCACCCCAATCATGATCATTGAAACAAGTAGTAGACATAGCAAAACTAGCATCCCCAAGCTTAGGATTTTGCATATTATTAGCACAATTGACATCAAGAGAATTTATAGGAAAAACATTGCAATCATGCTTTTTATTAAAGAAGTTATCGTGAATCTCTTCATAAATTTCTTCATCATAATTTTCAGATTCACAAATTTCAAGCAAAACTTCATAAAGATAATCTAGTGCACAAAACTCACTAGCAATTGGTTCAGAATAATTGGATCTCTTAAAGAGATTAGCAAGCGGATGAGGATCCATAGATCTTAGGTTCTCTGTTAAGCAATAAATAAGCATCTATTCCAACAAACCGAGCAAACAAAAGGGCAAGCAAAAGAAAGGAGAAGATTGGGAAAGAGTGGGCGAATAAAACGACAAAGGTGAAGTGGGGGGAGAGGAAAACGAGAAGCAAATGGCGAATAATGTAAATGCGAGGGAGATGGGTTTGTGATGGGTACTTGGTATGTCTTGACTTGAGCGAAGACCTCCCCGGCAACGGCGCCAGAAATACTTCTTGCTACGTCTTGAGCTTGCGTTGGTTTTCCTTGAAGAGGAAAGGGTGATGCATCAATAGTAGCGTAAGTATTTCCCTCAGTTTTTGAGAACCAAGGTATCAATCCAGTAGGAGGCTCCTCAAAAGTCCCATGCACCCCCCTCTAGACATACTTTCGATCCTACAGAACTGCACTGACTACAAGCAAACAAATAAACAAGACAACAAGGAAATAAATAAGCAGCAAACTTATGCTAGGCTATCACGGCTATTACACATATTACATCCACTCGGCATCAAAGTTCACCACCAGCGCAAATAAACGCGCCGACAAAAGAATATACAAAACTGAGAGCACTTCAGAAGGTACTAGGCCTGGCCAGGTCGCCCCCCCCCCCAAACAGCCGAACAAGCTGATTAGACCTCAGTTGTGTCAACGATAGATGCATCACCCGTAGATGTATGGCATGATGGTGCGCAAGGCAGTCCTCTGACATCTTCATTACATCTTTGACTTCAAGTCGGAGCTGAGCTGAAGCAAGCCTTTCCGCTTTAAGTTGAGACTGAAGAAGTCGAACTGATTTAGGCAGCGACTGCATAGAGGTTGTCTCACACCTGCTGGTGAGTAGCTTCAACTCACTGTCTTCATCAAAATATGACCTTGGGGTCGTCTCGCTGTCCTCAAGATGGTTTGGCTCACTATCTTCCCTAAAGTTCTGCCTGACATAAGAGATACAACTCTGAAAGAGAAACAAGGAGACACGTAATAGGTTTCACAATTATATAAGCAAATAAATTGATCTGTTTTGCATAAGGAACATGTTTTTACAACTACAATTTGAAACTGGTAGTTGTTGCAAACATCCAATCAGATGTAAACAACAAATCAAACAACAATGGAGGAAATTATGCCTATCCAAATCTATACTGGAACAAAGTTTGAAGGTTTGAGAAGGATGAACTTACATTACATGTTAACATGGGCTGGACAAAGCCCTTCTCCATGGTGATGGAAGGATAATTCAATAAATTCCCCAAAGAAAATTCTTTATAAGCGTTGCCATTATTCTACATTTTGCAAAGAGTAAATATAGATCAAATAATATTGGAAGAAACAGAGGATAATGAAGCTCAGGTGCAGACTGATGATACATAATCAAATAGCAATTAATTAAGTACAACGTTACAAGGCAAAAGGGAGAGAGGTACTGACAAGAGCAATGCAGAGCCCAGTATTGTTGTGAGATCGTATGATCCTTTGAGCAAGGAGATTCATCTGAAATTAGTTTTCATAAAAGAGAGAAGGTAAGGCAGATGCAGAAATTTAGGAGTTCAAATTTTGAATTGATATCATAGACAGTACCTGACGCTGGGCTCTCAACAGTTCTAATAGGGGTTTGGCAACTAGAGTAGGGGTAAAGTGTGGTACAGTTGGGCCTGTGTTTTATGTGGCTGCTAATCTATCTGATTTAACAGGTATCACTACCTTTTCCAAATACCTAGTTTGTACTCCTTGAGGATGTGCACTCACCCTCTTCCTTTTGGACATCTATTACAAAAGAACAACATTTGACTGGAAAAACATAGTGTGACGACACATGGAATAGGTACAGAAAATGGATAGGTATGGCCTATACTCATATATGATGCTTAAACTAAGCAGATGGTGTAACAAAGTAGAAGTAATGCAAGAGGTCAGATGCAAAATATGTGCGACCAATACAACCTTGCCAAGTTAGAGCAAGCACCTTGATGGGTGAATAAGATAGGCCACCCTCCACCATGCCAAGTTTGTTAGCCAGTGGATTGTTCCACAATATTCCTCTCATGCGCCCATTCTCATATTCATTTTTATAATGTTCAATATCTGACATGCATGAAAACATAAAAACAAGTGAGATTATATTTGTAATGTAGAAGTGATTCTAATCCAATACTGCCTCCCTGTAAACCCCTTTGTGCTATCTCTGCAATTCTTTTAGGAAATGCCATGCATGCTGTAATTTGGTGTGTGCATTAATATAATGTGGCCTACTACTCAAAATATGAGAGCTCTAGAAGTGATGACACTTCGCAGATGAGAGCTTCAATATATAGTAAAAAAGAACAAGTCGACCTAACCTGACAGATTGAAAATATACTAAGGGAGAACAAGTCGACCTGACCAGTCGAGCGCAAGAGAAGAGGATCATCTTAAAGAAGAGCAGAAGAGCAAGCAGATTGAAGATATTACAAGTCTTTTAATACAATGTCGGTTGGCCACCCATGATGAACCAGAGCGCACAGAGAAATACTATTCTTTCTGGTCTCTCCATATGTAGCTCACATGCATCTCGAAACTAAAGTAGGAACATTTAGCTGACCAATTAAACATCTCTCAGTTTTACTAATATCAGCAATCATATATGAATTTGTACAACTAAGCTTGTTTAGCTCGATGGGTGGAGCAGTGCTATTACGAGACGAACCACGTAGGCTGATCGTGGTCATCATAAAAAATGGGGAAACCATAAGCATGATGAGTACAGTGTTGACCATGGCAGTGGGATGGCAGATCTCAAGCTGCAAACCACGCAAAGGGTAGTTAGCAACCGATGTTTGCTTTGAAATAACAGCTAAGATTTGGTATGGACAAGAAAATACAGTCAACAAGTGACAAAGAAATGCAATTCTGCTGTCTCTCTATATGTCTCGACATGCATTTGGAAACTCAAGTGGGGCGTTTAGCTAACCAATTAAATGTGTCTGTTAACTAATATCAGTATCATATCACAATCATATTTGAACAACTAAGCTTTCGAATTCTGAGTGTTGTGTTGTTTAGCTTGAAGGGTGGAGTAATGCTAGTACAACAGAAAGCACCTACGTAGATCATAGTAGAGTAGATAAAAGGGGAAAACCCTAAGCATCAAGAGAAAAATCAAGAAAGTGGAACTAGCTGGACCACTGGGTGGCGCACATGCTTTTCGAAACGAATATAGGAACATTAGGTGACCAATTAAATGTTCTCTGTTTTAGTGATATGAGCATCATATCAGATTTGTATTTCCACACGTAAGCTTTGGGTTGAGGTCTTGAGGAGCAGTGATAGCACGACACGAAGCACCTACGATGATGGTAGTGAATATAAAGGGGGGAAAACCATAAGCTTTATGAGTATAGTACCCGTGCCATGGCGGATTTGAAGGTGCAAACCGGACAAAGCTACTTCGCAACCAATGTTTGCTTTCAACTAGCCACTACGATTTGGTACGGACAAGAAAAATACAGTAAACAAATTACGATCTATTTTTCGGGTGAGATCAATAACTTAAGCACATATGGAAGAGCACCACCTCTCTTGCGATGCCGTGTAGGCCTCTGATGATACGTTGAGGGTGCTACGGGTGCGATGGCTATCGGCGGCGGGGAAGAAGACTTTAGACGGCAGACGGCCGGGTTGGGGGATGAATCCTGTTGCCGTGGACAAGGCGGTCGTAGGAGCAGCAATGGCAAGGTGGACGACGACGCTGATGAAGTGAGAGGACGCAATGAAAGGATCTCGGTCCAGCGTTGTGGATGAGAGACGTCCATCTCTTGCAGTGGACGACGGGGTAGGGGTGAGGGAGTCCTGGATTAAGGGGTCCTCAGACAACCGGACTATATACTTTGGCCGGACTATTGGATTATGAAGATACAAGATTGAAGACTTCGTCCCATGTCCAGATGGGACTCTCCTTTGCGTGGGGCTATCGCACGATGGTTTGACGATCTTGGAGGGCAAGCTCAAGGGACTCGAAGGCTATGTTGTGGGCCGGATGACCAAGAGTCGTCGGGGCAGGATCTACATCGACGATGCAGGATGGGGTCCCGAGGCCGAGTCAATCGAGTACAGGTACCGGGTCCCCTTTGGTGGCATACACGTTTTCATTGGCAAAATTGGTGAGCCTGGGCCTGAGCCGGACATCTGCACCAACCTCATCGAGACGGCTCAGCGTGCGAGATCTACCCGGGTTAAACCGGCCATGAAGCGTGTCTTCGTCGGAGTCGTCCACGAAGGTGAGCGTGAGGACGAGTCAGAACACGGTAATGAGACCGTCGTCTATTCTGACGACGAGTCCTCGACCGGAGAGACCGAATCGCTATACAAGTTGCAAGACGACCAGATTAGGGGCTGTTCCGATGGCGACAGTATTCCGGACCCCCCGGGCCAGGTCAACCGGGTTGGAATATTCATGGCCGGTACACAGGCGGCGAATCACTCTTCGACCGCCGCAGCAATGCTCTCCGGGTCAGCAGCGGTAGCCGCAGCAGGGGCAGGAGGCCTTGTGCGCCCGCCGGTTCAGGTTCTATCTGAACTGTTTGATGCACTAGCCGCGCTTATGGCAGAGGATAATCTGGCGGATCAGGAGGCCCATAATGCAGAAATCGCGAAGGTGAAAGAGCAGATCGTGCAAGCCAAAGCGGATCTGGCAGCAGAAAAAGACAGGATGACTGCAGAACGGGCCGCTTTGGACGCCCAGGCCTATAAACTCATGCTTGACCAGAACGCATCACAGGAGGTTTTGAAGCGGAAGCACAGATCACGCCTGCCGTCAGGGTTTGACCCCCGAAATCTCTTTCACACTCCAGGGGCTGGGCCTAGTAATCCGCCGCAGTACTCGGAGACAAACCGGATTGAGGCACCGGGACCAGGGGAGCCGGTCCAACCTCGCCTGATGGAACCCCCTCAGCAGAACATTATGAATTTTCCGCCGGTCCGGACGCCCCCAAGTCATTATTCTAATCCTATGGACAACCTTGTTGTGGCCGCTGCACGGTTAGAGGCCATCCCAGTCGAAGGGGATTCTCCGCAAGCGATAGAGACACGCCGGGTTAAGGAGCTTCTCCGGACTGCGCTGATTCAGCAGGAGGCATACTCATACAGCCGTGATCAGATTCATTCTACGCCCTGTCCGAGCCGGAGCTATAGCAGGAGCATGGAGGAACCAGCCATATCAAGCAATGCGCGAGGCCGTGAAGCGGCCCGTGGTAATGACCCGGCAGGTGGTGTTGGAGATGCTCAGGATGTGGTGGACCGGGCCCGGGCACAAAGGGAGGCCGAGTTAGCAGCATAGGATAATGCGGGCCAATTTACACCGGTTCGTTCTACAACCTTTGCCGGACCAGGGATCACATCCGCTTTGGGAGTGCCTTGCTTAATCCCAGCTTTACGTAATGTGCGCCTGCCCAAAGATTTCAAGGGTCCACGCAAGGTGCCGAATTACACCGCTGATTTACCCCTTGAAGCATGGGTAGAGAGTTATGAGATGGCCATGGAGATGCTGGACGTGGATGAGGCCGCATGTGCAAAATACTTCACCATGATGCTTGAGGGCACCGCTCGTACTTGGTTAAAGAGCCTTCCACCCAATTCTATCAGCTCATGGGCCCAGCTGCGGGCCCGGTTTATACAGAATTTTAAGGATACATGTAAGCAGCCCAAGTCCATAGTAGACCTGGCGGCTTGTGTCCAGGAGGAAGGAGAATCAACGACCCGTTGGGTGCGCCGCGTTTCGGAAATTTTGCACTCATCTGACAGGATTAATGCTGACTCTGCAATCTTAACTCTGGAAGGCAACTGCCGGTTTGAGCCTCTAAAATTGAAATTGGGACGCATGAAGCGGTTCTGTAATGACATGGGAACCCTCATGGCTGCTTTAGTAAAGTATGCCGATTCGGACAGTACCAAGGATCCCGAACCTGATGATGATGAAACAGGGAAGGGAAGGAAGAATAGCAACTCTAAACAGCAGCAGTACAAACCGGCGGGTCATGGAAACGGAGGTAAACGCAAGGCGGAGGGTAGCATGGATTTTGTGGCCAACGCTAATGCACAGGACAGGGGGCATCGGCGCAGAGGTAAAGCGGCAGATCGTGATGGGGCCCCCAATCCTAACGCAAGCCGTTTGAATTATTTGTTGAATCAGCCTTGCCCAAAGCACGAGACGAAGGAGATACCGGCTAACCACCTTTGGAAGGATTGTTACATTATGCGGGAGTTTAAAAACTCTAATGCCTTCCGGTATGACCATGGGTCAGGTGGCGGTTCAGGATCCTGTTTACACGGTCCGGGTCACGATGGAGCTTCCGGTTCAGGTTTCAATCAGGGCGGTCACAATAGCCAGAATAATCAGAACGGCCAGCAGCAGCAGCAGCAACAGTCGGGTTATCAGAGCCAGCCAAAGCAGTTGAGCAATGGGCAATACCATGTCTTCACAACTGGCTTGGATAAGCGCGACCGAAAACTCCACAAGCGAGCGGTGAATTCTGTTGAACCGGCCTTACCATGTTACTTACGCTGGTCAGAGCAGCCCATCGTGTGGAGCAGAGAAGATCACCCGCCCCGGGTTGATAATCCGGCCAGTTAGCATTAGTAGTGGACCCTCAGGTGGGGGGTTATAAGTTCACCAAGGTGCTCATGGATGGAGGAAGCAGTATTAACATACTATACTATGAGACATTCCGGCGCATGGGACTAACAGACAAGGATCTCAGACCGTCGAATACGGTATTCCATGGTGTTGTGCCAGGCAAATCTGCATATCCTGTTGGCAAGATAGCCCTAGATGTGGCTTTTGGGAACGAGCACGATTCTCGGTCGGAAAAATTAAACTTCGAAGTGGTGAAGATCCGGAGCCCGTATCACGCCCTGTTTGGGCGGCCGGCTTATGCCAAGTTCATGGCGCGGCCTTGTTATATCTATTTACAGCTCAAGATGCCGGGTTACAAGGGGACGATAATAGTTCACGGGAACCGTAGGATCGCTTTGGAATGTGAAGAGGGTGATGCGGCTTATGCAGAGTCAGTCTGTGCCACGGAGGAGTTGAAGTATTATAGGGACAATGTTGATCCGGCGGATATGACCCCTTTAAAGAAGCCAACTACAGAGCATGATTCAGATCTGAAGTTCAAATCGGCAGCTGAGACCAAGCTTGTTGACTTCGTGCCCGACGATTCATCCAAGCAGTTCACTATCAGTGCCAACCTGGATCCCAAATAGGAAAGCGCGCTCATCGAGTTCATCCGTGAGAATCGGGACATTTTTGCATGGAAGCCGTCTGACATGCCAGGTGTACCGAGGGAACTCGCTGAGCACACTCGTAATGTGGATCCTAAGTATAAACCGGTGAAACAGTTCCTCCGCCGGTTTAACGAAGAAAGACGCAAGGCCATTGGAGAGGAAGTGGCCAGGCTTTTAGCAGCTGGTTTTATTATTGAGGTGTTCCATCCAGAGTGGCTTGCTAATCCGGTGTTGGTTCTTAAGAAAAACGGCACTTGGCGTATGTGTGTGGATTACACAGATCTTAACAAAGCCTGTCCGGCAGATCCTTTTGCCCTCCCCCGTATTGATCAGATCATTGATGCCACGGCGGGTTGTGAGCGTTTGAGTTTTTTGGATGCATACTCTAGATATCATCAGATCAAGATGGCGGTTAAGGACCAGGAGAAAACAACATTTATTACTCCCTTTGGAGCCTTTTGCGATGTATCTATGCCCTTCGGGCTCAAGAGTGCCCAAGCCACCTATCAACGGTGTGTACAGAATTGCCTGCATGAGCAGATCGGCCGCAATGTGCACGCCTATGTGGATGATATTGTAGTAAAATCAAGACAGAAGGAGATGCTGGTGGATGATTTGAAGGAGACCTTTGACAACTTGCGAGCTTACAGGATGATGCTTAATCCGGCCAAGTGTGTTTTTGGTGTTCCGACAGGCAAGTTATTGGGTTTTCTGGTGTCTAACAGAGGAATTGAGGCTAATCCGAAGAAGATTACGACTATTACATCCCTAGCTAAACCGAAGTGTATCAATGATGTTCAGCGTTTGGCGGGCCGAATTGCTGTGCTGAGCCGGTTTATCAGCCGCCTCGGGGAGAAGGCTATCCCTTTATATCAAATGCTGAGGAAGACAGACAATTTCGTCTGGAGTCCAGCTGCTGATGAGGCATTTGAGGACCTGAAGCGGCAGTTAGCCAATCCGCCTGTTCTTGCAGCTCCGGTCGACAAGGAGCCACTATTATTATACGTAGCGGCCAATGCTTGGGCAGTTAGCGTGGCTATTGTGGTGGAACGCAAAGAGGCAGGCAAGGAATATCCGGTTCAGCGCCCGGTTTATTATATCAGTGAGGTGCTTATTGAATCCAAGCAAAGGTATCCGCATCGGCAGAAGCTGGTCTATGGAGTTTTTATGGCCAGTCGGAAGTTGAAGCCGTATTTTCAAGGGCACCCCATCATAGTGGTCAGTTCAGCTCCCTTGGGTGATATTATACAGAACCGGGAGGCGACTGGCCGGATTGTCAAGTGGGCTATAGAGCTTGGGCCACATGGACTGAAGTACGTGCCTCGGACGGCAGTGAAGTCTCAAGCACTTGTTGATTTCATCAATGACTGGACGGAGTTACAAGCACCAGAGGAGAAGCCGGATCACACATATTGGACTATTCATTTTGACGGATCCAGGCAATTGGAAGGCTCGGGGGCTAGAGTCGTATTAACTTCCCCGCGAGGTGATAAGTTTTGTTATGTTCTCCGCTTAATGTTCCCTTGTACTAATAATGCAGCTGAGTACGAAGCCTTGCTCCATGGCCTCCGGATGGCTAAAGAGATGAATTTAAGCCGGGTTAAGTGCTTTGGTGACTCGGACCTAGTGGCTCAACAGGTGTCTGGCACTTGGGATTCTAAGGACCCGCTCATGGCCGCATATCGTCGGGAAGTGGATAATATTGCAGGTTGTTTCAAGGGTTATCAAGTGGATCATGTGGGCCGTCGGAAGAATGAAGCGGCGGATGCTTTAAGCCGGTTGGGTTCTCAGCGTAAACCGGTCCCGCCTAACGTCTTTTTGGACATGTTGCACAACCCGTCAGTCAAGCTCCCAGGTGAGGTGGATTTGGCTATCCCTGATCCGGAGGCTCAATTGGTGGCAGCCCTGCATGTTATTCCGGATTGGACAGTTCCTTATCTTGCGTACATGAACCGGGGGGAGTTACCAGAGGATGAGATTCTGGCCAGGCAGATAGTCCGGCGATCCAAGTCTATGACGATTGTCAATGGTGAATTACATCATTGCAGTATATCAGGGGCGTTTCAACGTTGTGTTTCTCCTGAGGAAGGCTGTGAAATCTTAAGAGAAATCCATGAAGGGGATTGTGGACACCACGCCGGTTCAAAGTCTCTGGTGGCAAAGGCGTTTCGTCACGGGTTCTACTGGTTAACAGCGCACGCTGATGCGGAGGACTTGGTTAAACGGTGTGATGGATGTTAGAAATTTTCAAGGCGTGCTCATGTGCCGGCTCAAGAATTGAGGATGATCCCAATAACATGGCCGTTTGCAACTTGGGGGCTGGATATGGTTGGGCCTTTTAAAAGATCCAAGGATAAGAAAACCCACCTTTTGGTGGCAGTTGACAAATTTACCAAGTGGGTTGAAGCGGAGCCTGTCAGCAAGTGTGATGCAGCAACAGCGGTGCAATTTATCAAGAAGGTGATTTTCCGGTTTGGTTTTCCACACAGTATCATTACTGACAATGGTACCAATTTATCCAAGGGTGCTATGAAGGAGTTCTGTGAACGTGAGCACATCCGACTTGACGTGTCGTCAGTGGCACACCCCCAGTCCAATGGACAGGCAGAACGAGCTAATCAGGAAATCTTGCGAGGCATCAAACCCCGGCTTTTGGTCCCATTGCAAAGGACACCAGGATGTTGGGTTGAAGAGCTACCATCTGTATTATGGAGTATCAATACTACACCAAACCGGTCCACAGGATACACGCCATTTTTCATGGTCTATGGAGCAGAGGTAGTTCTCCCTAGTGACATTCGGCACGATTCACCTCGTGTGGCAGCTTATGTTGAAACAGACAATGAGACAGCACAGCAAGATGCTTTGGACCTATTGGACGAGGAGCGTGATATAGCGGCTGCCCGTTCGGCGATTTACCAGCAAGATCTTCATCGCTATCACAGTCACCGGGTTAGAACCAGAACTTTTCAAGAAGGAGATTTGGTGCTTCGACTCATCCAAGATCAAACAGATATGCACAAGTTATCCCCACCTTGGGAGGGACCTTTCGTGGTCAGCAAAAATTTGCACAACGGGTCGTACTATCTGATTGATATTCGAGGACATCAAGACTCACGTACATCAGAAGAGGAGACCAACAGGCCGTGGAATATAGCTCATCTTCGGCCTTACTATACTTGAGCCATCGGCTCTATCTATGTACATATCATGACAATGTATATATTATCTTTGATATATCAAACCGGAGCCTCAGCTAAAGCGGGGTCTCTGTCTTTCTCATCATGCGAGGTTACACGGAGTGGTTCTGTTTAAAGCGGCCTCCGGTTTACCCCTTGACATTTGTTTTTTATATATCACTAGGGGCCTTGGTCGTGTCCGAACCAACGAACACCCTTTGATAGGCGACAACCACCAGATCATTTGGGGACTTGGTCAAGTCTGAACCAGTCACGCCTCTTGGTCGGCCTAAGGCCACAAAATCACTTGGGGGCATGGTTGGGCCCGAACCATTGCCACGCCTCTTGATCTGGCATATATGCCACGAGTCATTTGGGGACCTGGCTGACTTGAATCATTGTCACTCCTATTGGGGGCCTTGATCCTGTCCGACCATGGTAATACCATCTGAACAGCTCAGTATAGCATATTTTTGCAAATGGTTTTTATCATTGCCTTTGCTTCCATGTTGTTTTCATGGTTTGTTCGTTCTTTGCTTTTGTTGGATTTCTTTTATGTCAACAAGCATATTTTTTTCGGTTCAGCCAATAATTTTTGATCCCCCTTTAAATCCGGAGGAGCCTGCCTGGTTTACCTTTTCCCTGTTAACATCATGGAGTAACCAGGGGGCTCGTATTAAGTCAGTACGGTCTGTACAGGAGCTACTTTCTCCCTTTTTGACGGTAATGGTTTATAAAACCACCGCTTCAGGCTTGGCTAAAGCCAGCTTTATGATCAAACATGGCAGGTATTTATGTATCATCTATTTGTTGTATTACTGATACACATATCAAGATCATAATCCGGCTGACGGTATAACCGCCACCGAAGTTCAAATTTTTCTGATTGCAGGAAATATGAATTAAAGTTTTTCAAGCAAAAGCTTCAGTACTTATGCACGAAGGCATATTCCAGGCAGAAGTTTTAATTATCCTATTACAAAGCAGCATGGTGCTCAAACAAAATCATTGTTTTTGTGGAAGGATGTTGCAAACAGTTCTTCAAACCGGCTTCCGGTTCAAGCCTGCTCCTCATCTTCCGCCGCTTCAGCTTCCTCGTCTCTACCCATTGGCTGGAAATCAACAGTGGTCCAGTCGATTCCCATTAAAGCTTGGAAAACAGCCTCTTCATGGATCAGGGAAGACGGTTCAATATCAGGGGCGTAAGTGTGCTTACGGATTGGAGGAATCAGATTCTCCGCTTCAACAGTTGGGGCAGGCACTCGCTTGTTTTGATTATTATATTGCGCTTGATAATGCGTCAAATCTGCCTCTTCAGCTAGCTGGCAAGCCAGAGGGCGCACTGCACGGTTTATGGCCCTTAAATCTTCTTCGTTGAATTCAGAGCCATCTTCTTTCAGACTGGGATAGCCTTGAGCTACTTCCACATGATCAAAGTCGGGCACCCATGCCTTTGCCCGGATTAAGGCATTGATTGCTCCAGTTCGGGCAGCGGATTTTTTCAGCTCCTCAATCCGGGCTGGAAGCATTGACAACTTGCTAAGAGTGTCCTGGATTAAAGAGGGCGCCGGGTTGTTGGGAGAAGCTGTGGTGATGATCCGTTGGGCTCCGGTATACAATTGTTCCACCAAGGTGTAGGCAGCTTTCAATTTCTTCCGCACATCATTTCCTAAATGCCTAATACGTGTGCCTACAACAAGATTGGAATGGTCTCAAACCGGATTTACGATACATCAGATTCAAATTTATCACAGAAGTTACAAGGAGCTTACCAAAGATTGCAGCAGTCATGGAGTGTATTTGCCGCTGCACGGCCGTTAGTTCATCCACCACCGGTTTAAGGGCCGCTTTAGCATTTTCCGTTCTTTTGGTTAAACCGGCCTTCTCAGTGGCCCAGTCAACCCGCTCTTTCTTGAAGCTTTCTTTCAGCCGTTCCGCAGTGCTCAAAGCGCTGGTTAATTCTTGCTTGGCCTTATCTGTTTCAGCCTGCTGGGTCTTTAGGGCCTCCTGCAAATCGGCAATCTGGTCCTCCTTGATTTTCACTTCAGCCTGCATACAGATGGCATTTTAAGCTTTGCACAGGCGATCCAAGAAATGGAAGTATCAACAACATAACAAAGTTATATGGCTGATACTTGGGGGCTAATGCACCTTCAATTTTTTGTATATTGCTAGATTACAAAGTCCCAAGCTCAATACAAGTATTCAACTTGGCACTTGGGGGCTAATGGCTATTTGATCAAGTTATGCTCTAAGGACAACTTTTTATTTTTGAGCCCCGGTTTACTTATGCTAAGTTAGACCGGCCCTCGAGGGTTATGCCGACGGATTTCAAAAATGTTCAGGATCAAGTCCCGGTTTGACCAAGGTCACAAACCGGCCCTTGGGGGCTACAAGGATGAATGCAATGGCAGAAAGGAAAGAAGGAATTTACCTCAAATTTATCCCTCATCATTTTGACCAAGCCAGCTTCACAGTCACGGCTAGTGTAAAGCCGGTTTAAATAGCCAGAGTGAAGATCTTGAGCATTCAGAGTGGCGTATGTCTCTAATTCAACATCCCATTTTCCTTTGTTCAAAGGGGAAGAATCCTCTTTGATGGTATGCCTGGTAAGGGTGGCAGGATTCCCAGGTTCAGAGCGGCCTACGCCGGTAATCACAACATCATCATCTTTTGACTCGCCGGTTTGGGTTGGCGCGGCCGGTTTGTCAGCAGGAGTGTGGGATTTCTCAATCTGGACAGAGCTGGCAGGCGGATCAGCAGAGGCTGGAATATGAATAGGACCTTCTTCAGGGATAACATCGTCTTGCAGAGGAGGATCATTGGGGATATCTTCACAAGCAAACACTTCATGATTAGGTGCTTGGTCATGTTCTGGGGCCACATCTTCTTCAGCCGCTCTATCCAGGCGGGCCTTCTTGCTTGGTTTCGGTTTAGCCCTGAAAGAAAAATAAAAAGTCAAGGAAAAGTGTAAGCCATTGCGTAGTATACTGGAAGCATATGTTCGATTTAACTTACCCAACAACTGTTTTCAAAGGTGGTAGCTGGGTGGCCGACGATTCACCAGATGATGAATGAGAAGTGACCTGATAATCGGAGTCGGATGGATTAAGAGGTTGACGGAAGAAACCCGCTTTACAATTTAAATCAATAAAAAGGTCGGAGACCTCGGAGCGGCGTTTTCAAACCGGACTGTTTGGTAAACCGGCAGAGGTAACTACCTGGCCACTGTGCCGGGTTGTGCGGCGAGCTTCGTGTTGCTGGGTCTTCATAAGAAATTGGGAATCCAGATAAGCAAGAGGATGAGAAAATTTAATTTTTCGGTTTGCCCGGCGAAATTTTGGCAAAGACAGGATTTCTGAATCGGAAGAGAGAATGGTTACCTCAACGAAACCCGCATTGCTGGCTTCAGCGTCATCCTGACAAGCATTATCATCAATAAGGCGTGTAAAAAGCAAGCCAAGTGAATCAAGTTCTACCTCAAGATCCGGATTACCCACATCATCGTCAATGGCTGGGTCAGATGAAGCGGTGGTTTTTCTCTTATGAGCTGGCTTCTTGATAACCTTGGTCTTGGGCCGGGTTGGCCGTCCAGCCTTCTCCGTTTTGTCTTGAGGAAGTTTCTTGCTCCAAAATGGATTATCACCCTGGATCAGCAGTAATTAAATGTTGAGCATATAAAATAGTAAACCGGTTCAACAATAGAGCAATTAAAATATTACCGCTGGCGGTTTGTTGGTGGTGCAGTAAGGAGGCAGACCGGTTTGAGCACAGAGGTGCTCCGGTTCATTCAGCATCTTTTTCACAGATTCTGTGACTTCGTCATCAGGGAGTTGGATTTTAGTGTGTCGAAGTGGGTCATCGACACTATCAGTATACTTGCACATCAAATTTGGGCGCCGGCTTAGAGGCAAAATGCTCCATGATATCCAGTAGCGTGCAAGGTCTATTCCTGTTAAACCATTGGCCATGAAGGCCCGGAGCTTGGACAGTTGAGGAGCATATTTAATTCTCTCCTTGGTGCTTAGCCTTTGTGGAAAAGGGTGAGTGTTGCTGAGCCGTTCCGGACGGAAGCCAGACAAGGGATTTTCATTGTCAGGAGATGTATCCTTGCAATAAAACCAAGTTGCGTTCCATTCCTTGGGGTGAGTATGGAGTTTGACGTGGGGATAGGTGATTTCTTTCCTTTTCTGAATGGCCATACCGCCCAGTTCGGTATTAGGGCCGTCAGTGAATTCAGTACGACGGTTCAGATGAAAGAGATCTCTAAATAACTCGACTGAAGGTTCCTCTTGAAGGTATGCCTCAGAAAGTACTTGAAAGTGACATAGATTGGTGATGGAGTTGGGGCCAATATCCTGTGGACGGAGTTGAAAGTTGGCTAACACATCCCGGTAAAATTTAGAGCCGGGCGGTTTGAAGCCCCGGGCCATATGATCTGCGAAAACCACGACCTCTCCTTCCTGGGGCGTAGGAGGACATTCATCTCCAGGAACCCTCCGGTGAATCGTATCTTTGCTATCCAAAGCGCCGATCAGGACTAGATCGTTCAGCTGTGATTCTGTGACACGGGAGGGAACCCAGTTGCACTCGTACACTTGTTTGGCCATGACGAGATCTACAAGAAATAAGTGATCCGGTTCAAGGTCATGCCGGATAAAAAGGTGTTGAACTAATTACGGTAAACCGGAGGCAGTACCCATAAACCGGTCTTCTACAGCGCAGCATCAGATGGATTCTGGCGGTTCAACCAGGGGACTAATGACATATATGCCGGTTTAGCAATTTTTTCTCTATGGTGAAGTTAAACCGCCTGGCCTAAGCATCGGAAGCAATTGAAACTATGGACAACTAGTCATGCAGAAACAAGTTTCACAAAATCAGGTTACAGCCGCGGATCTACAGCAAGCTCATAAAAACAGGAAATATTTCGAAGACTAAGGCGGAAACAGAAGTGAACCATTGAGCGGATATGTGCGGGAGATCTATGCGCTTGGATGAGAAATAGCAGGTGGATGCTAAAGGGATCGCTACTAAGCACAACAAGAGTCCACAGATGCATTCAAGGTCAGAGAACAGCTATGAACGCGCAATGAACATAGCAAGAACATGGAACCCTAAGAACAGATCTAGGTTAAGAAGGAGAGAAGACTTACCGAGAACGGAGAAGATGCGGAAAGACGCCGCAACACTCTGGTACGTTCAGGTTGATGCAGCGGCCCGAGACGAGGCAGAGGTCGACGGTGGTGGCGGAGCTCCAAAGCCGGCGATGTGAGGAAGAAGAAGAAGAAGGGACGAAGGGAAGAAAAAGGAAATGACCCTTCGGTCTTATTTATAAGGCAACCGAGCTAGGTCAAACACGCGAATCCAGGAGCTGTCATTAAGAGGGCGTTAGGAATTTCACAATGACGTCATGCCGGTTTACAATAACAAAAACTGATGACGTCATGCCGGTTTACAGCAACCAAAAATGATGACGACATGGAGATTCGCCAATTATCAGAAGATATCCAAGACGCAAGATGGTGTGAAGGATTGACATGAACCAGTTCAAATCAATCTGGGGCCTAATGTTGGGGATATTACCACTAGGCATAAACCGGCCTAATCGGGCCGGGTTAACTTCCTTAGTGGCATAAACAGATGAAGGCCCAAGGCCTGTAGTCGGTTAGAACATGTAGCCGTGAACCGGCCTGATGTATGGCTTGTATTGTAAGTAAGGAATAGAGAGATACCAATCGGAATACGAGTATGAACCGGTTAGGACTCTATGGACCGACGGGCGTCACCCGTGTATATAAGGGGACGACCCGGTGGCGGTTCAAGGGAGACAACCACAACTCGAGCCTAGGCGAAGCTTGATTGCTCCCTAGCCATCGAGATCATATCAATTCCATCACAACTAGACGTAGGCTTTACCTTCATCGAAGGGGCCGAACTAGTATAAAATCCTCGTGTCTTTGTGTCCGCTTTAAACCCCTTCAAGTAAACTCGTAGCGATGGCTCCACGACTAAGTCCTTTCGCTAGGACATCTGCCGTGACAAATCCACGACAGAAGGCAAGCTTGGATATTCGGATATGTAGATTTCCATCTCTGTAACCGACTCTGTGTAACCCTAGCCCCCTCCGGTGTCTATATAAACCGGAGGGTTTAGTCTGTAGGACAAGAACAATCATAATCATAGGCTAGCTTCTAGGGTTTAGCCTCTACGATCTCGTGGTAGATCAACTCTTGTAATACTCATATCATCAAGATCAATCAAGCAGGAAGTAGGGTATTACCTCCATCGAGAGGTCCCGAACCTGGGTAAAACATCATGTCCCCTGCCTCTTGTTACCATTAGACTTAGACGCACAGTTCGGGACCCCCTACCCGAGATCCGCCGGTTTTGACACCGACATTGGTGCTTTCATTGAGAGTTCCACTATGCCGTCACTGTAAGGCTTGATGGCCCCTTCGATCATCTTCAACGATGCAGTCCAGGAGGAGGTTTTCCTTCCCGGACAAATCTTCGTATTCGGCGGCTTCGTACTGCAGGCCAACTCGCTTGGCCATCTAGAACAGATCGATAGCTACGCCCCTGGCCATTAGGTCAGGTTTGGAAGCTTAAACTATATTGCCGACATCCATGGAGACTTAATCTTCGACGGATTCGAGCCCTTGCTGGGTGCGCCGAACGGTCACGACGGGCATGACTTTAATCTGCCGTCAGACAGTATTTGGTAGATCGCGCCCGCGCTGGCGTCGGGAATCAATCCGAAGCAGATCGTGCCTTCCAAGGGCGGGTGGATGGACCCCGTCACGGAGGTCGCACACTCATCGGTGTCGGAGCCGAACACTGATCCCACCTCCTGCGAGGGTGGTGTCATCGGACCCTCGGACTCGTCTCCGGCTATAGGATCCGAACCGCGTGCATCCGTGCCTATCGAATCGGATTGGACACCCATCATGGAGTTCACCGCCGCGGATATTTTTCAGCACTCTCCCTTAGGAGATGTGCTAAACTTATTAAGGTCTCTTTCCTTGTAGAGGGACTCTTGGACGAACTATGTCCGGCTCGAGTGGGGAGCGGACGACGAAGAAATTCATCCCCCACCCACCACCCACTTTATAGCCACTGTCGATGACTTAACCGGCGTGCTTGACTTCGACTCCGAAGACATCGACGGTCTGGACGACGATGCAAGAGAAGAACCGGAACCACCGCCTATAGGGCGCTGGACAGCCACCTCATCATATGATATCTATATGCTAGACACCCCTAAAGGAAGCAATGGCAATGAGGCAACGGAAGATAACCCTTGGGGAAGCAATCTAGACACCGGCGTTATCGGCGCCACTCCAAGCCCCGCCATAGCAAAAATAGTGATACCGGCACAAGAGATAACAATCCGGATGGTGCCGAAGACGAAGACAATCCTGCCCAGCTAGGCTTCGAGCAGACCGGACAAGAGGATGGACAAGCTAGCCCTAAAGAACAGGCAAATGATGGAGAATCAGAGGACGATAATTACATGCCTCTCTCCGAAGACGAAGTGAGCCTTGGCTATGAAGAATTCATCATGCCTGAGGATCCCATTGAGTAGGAGCGCTTCAAACGCCGGCTTATAGCCACTGCAAAAAGCCTGAAGAAAAAGCAGCAACAGCTTCAAGCTGATCAAGATCTGCTAACTAACAAATGGGCGAAGTCCTGGCTGCCGAGGAATACGGACTTGAGCGCCCTAGCAAAAGCTACCCAAAGCACATGTTGCTACCTCAACTCAAGGAGGAGGCTTTAAAACCCAAGCTACCAGCGCATGATGCGGCTGACCGGCCACCCCGTGGCCGAGACAAAGCGGCGTACCAGCCCGAAGTCCAAACCGCACCCCGTCGCCAATCAAACGATAATACTAAGGCCAGGGGCTACACGAAGGACCTGCGAGATGTATTGGAAAACAAAGCAGGACAGTCAAGATCGATCTACAGATCACGGGGACACGTGCCAACGCGTGACAAGGATCCTCATGCCAGATACACTAACAAATCCAGCCGGGCCGAATACAATGAAGCCCGACATAGAGGCGCCGCACATCCCCTATGCTTCACTAACGAAGTAATGGATCGTGAATTCCCGGAAGGGTTTAAACCCATGAACATTGGATCATACGATGGTACCACAGACCCCGCAGTATGGATAGAAGATTTTTTCCTCCACATTCACATGGCCCGCGAAGATGATCTACACGCCATCAAGTACCTCCCACTAAAACTAAAGGGACCGGCTTGGCATCGGCTGAATAGCTTGCCGGCAAACTCCATCGGGAGTTGGGAGAACCTGGCAGACGCATTCCTTGACAACTTCCAAGGCACTTACATGTGACCATCAGATGCTGATGATCTAAGTCACATAACCCAACAGCCCGGAGAGTCAGCCAGGAAATTTTGGACCCGGTTCCTAACCAAAAAGAACCAAATTGTCGACTGTCCGGACGCCAAAGCCCTAGGGGCCTTTAAGCATAACATCTGTGACGAATGGCTTGCCCGACCTCTGGAACATGAATTCCGAGGGATGTTTTCTCGGCCAGGAAAAGCCAAAGTCCATGGCAGCCCTCACAACACTCATGACCCGCTTTTGCGCGGGTGAGGATAGCTGGTTGGCTCGTAGGAACAATACAGCAAGCAATCCCGGCACATTGAAAGCCAAGGATAGCAACAACAAATCACGGCGCAACAAACACAAGCGCCACAAAAACGGTGATAATGCCGAAGACACGTCAGTCAATGCCGGATTTAGCGGCTCCAAGTCCGGTCAGTGAAAGAAACCATTCAACAAAAACAATTCAGGCCCGTCCAGTTTTGACCGCATACTCGACCGTCCATGCCAAATTCATGGCACCACTGGAACACCAGCCAACCACAAAAATAGAGAATGCCGGGTCTTCAGACAAGCCGGCAGATCAGACGCTGAAAACGAGGGGAAGGGGTCTCAAAGTGATGACGACGACGAAGAGCCTCGATCACCGAATACAGGAGGACCCCAGGTGAAAACGGTGAATATGATATGCGCAAGCCACATTCCCAAGTGGAAATGTGCATTAAGGGAGGTCTATACAATCGACCCAAAGTTCAACCCATGGTCCTCTTGCCCGATCACTTTCGATCGCAGGGACCACCCTTCCAGTATCCGTCATAACACTTGATACGTCTCCAATGTATCTATAATTTATGAAGCATTCATGCTATTTTATTATCTGTTTTGAATGATTACGGGCTTTATTATACACTTTTATATTACTTTTGGGACTAACCTACTAACCGGAGGCCCAACCCATATTGCTGTTTTATTGCCTGTTTCAGTATTTTGAAGAAAAGGAATATCAAACGGAGTCCAAACAGAATGAAACCTTCGAGAGCGTGATTTTTGGAAAGGATATGATCCGGGAGACTTGGAGTTCAAGCCAGGGAAGGTTCAAGGAAGCCAGGAGATAGGAGGGTGCGCCCACCCCCTGGGTGCGCCCCCTGTCTCCTAGGCCCCTCGAGGCTCCCCCGACCGACTTCTTTCGCCTATATATTCCCTTATACCCTCAAACCATCGAATAACAAGATAGATCGGGAGTTCCACCACCGCAAGCCTCTGTAGCCACCAAAAACCTCTCGGGAGCCTGTTCCGGCACCCTGTCAGAGGGGGAATCCCTCACCGGTGGCCATCTTCATCATCCCGACGCTATCCATGATGAGGAGGGAGTAGTTCACCCTCGGGGCTAGGGGTATGTACCAGTAGCTATGTGTTTGATCTCTCTCTCTCTCTCTCGTGTTCTCTCTATGGCACGATCTTGATGTATCGCGAGCTTTGCTATTATAGTTGGATCTTATGATGTTTCTCCCCCTCTACTCTCTTGTAATGGATTGAGTTTTCCCTTTGAAGTTATCTTGTCGGATTGAGTCTTTAAGGATTTGAGAACACATGATGTATGTCTTGCCGTGTTTATCTGTGGTGACAATGGGATATCACGTGATCCACTTGATGTATGTTTTGGTGATCAACTTGCGGGTTCTGCCCATGAACCTATGCATAAGGATTGGCACACGTTTTCGTCTTGACTCTCTGGTAGAAACTTTGGGGCACTCTTTGAAATACTTTGTGTTGGTTGAATAGATGAATCTGAGATTGTGTGATGCATATCGTATAATCATGCCCACGGATACTTGAGGTGACAATGGAGTATCTAGGTGACATTAGGGTTTTGGTTGATTTGTGTCTTAAGGTGTTATTCTAGTATGAACTCTATGATAGATTGAACGGAAATAATAGCTTCATGTTATTTTACTATGAACTCTTGAATAGATAGAACAAAAAGGATAACTTTGAGGTGGTTTCGTACCCTACCATAATCTATTCGTTTGTTCTCCGCTATTAGTTGCTTTGGAGTGACTCTTTGTTGCATGTTGAGGGATTGTTATATGATCTATCTATGTTATTATTGTTGAGAGAACTTGCACTAGTGAAAGTATGAACCCTATGCCTTGTTTCCTACCATTGCAATACCGTTTACGCTCACTTTTATCATTAGTTACCTTGCTGTTTTTATATTTTCAGATTACAAATACCCATATCTACTATCCATATTGCACTTGTATCATCATCTCTTCACCGAACTAGTGCACCTATACAATTTACCATTGTATTGAGTGTGTTGGGGACACAAGAGACTCTTTGTTATTTGGTTGCAGGGTTGTTTGAGAGAGACCATCTTCATCCTACGCCTCCCATGGATTGATAAACCTTAGGTCATCCACTTGAGGGAAATTTGCTACTGTCCTACAAACCTCTGCACTTGGAGGCCCAACAACGTGTACAAGAAGAAGGTTGTGTATTAGACATCAAGCTCTTTTCTGGCGCCGTTACCGGGGAGGTGAGTGCTTGAAGGTATATCTTTAGGTCTTGCAATCAAATCTTTTTGTTTCTTGTTTTATCACTAGTTTAGTTTATAAAAGCAAACTACAAAAAATGGAATTGAGTTTGCCTCATACACTTCATCTTTTTAATATCTTTCGTAAGTATGAGGAAAAGGAAAATTGTGCTCAAGCGCTAGAAGAAGAAGTCTAAAAATTTTCGGTACTAGATTGTATGATGAGCATGATTGCAATGTTGTTAGTATGAATTCCTTGAATATCCATGATGTTAATGATATGCAAAGCCACAAGCTTGGGGAAGCTATGTGTCAGGACCCCGACTTAATGCCACATCGATCTAGCATGTAACACCTCATATCACTTTGCGGCCTCACACACGGTATCCCCACGGATGTCGCCTTACCTATGCCCGGGACCGTTTGCGCCTTTTGGCACACGTATATGACAGTGTCGCTAGCATCCATATGATAAGGAGCCCGGGCTGACATGGCTAGTCGTAAACCCAAAGTGGCACAAACTTACAGGGACAGGCATCCATGACCCAGCATCGAACGTGTCGGTCATCAGCGAGTGAATCCAGGCTGTAGCACCGGGCTAACAGGACTCCGGTGAACCGGGCTGTAGTGGGCTAACAGGACTCCGGTATTCATCGCGTGACATTTCCCCGAAGGGACAGACACAGGAACGAAGAAGGACACATGCCGGCCAGCCTAAGTGTTCCGGAGCAGTAGCAAGCTACCATGGCTCAGTGGAAGCACTAGGAGACATTTCCCAATAAGAGAGGCTACTAAGGATAAACAACTAGATAGTCAGATCCCACACATACCAAGCATTTCAATAACATACACACAATATGCTCGATATGTGCAAATACAACATGGCATCACAACATGACTCTACAACTCAAGTATTTTATTCAATAGGCTCCGAGGAGCGAGATATTACAATCATGGGTCTCATGACCCAACATTCAGAGCAAACAAGTCAAGCACAAGCGGAAGCTTAACATGTCTGAGTACAGACATCTACAAAAGAAAAAGGCTGAGAAGCCTGACTGTCTATCAGATCCTGCCAAGGGCACAAGATCGTAGCTGAGGTAACAAGCTAAACGTCGAAGTCCATGCAGAACTACTAGTGAGACGGAAATCTCTGCAAAAACGTAAAATAGGCAAACGTGAGTACAAATGTACCCACCAAGACTTAGATCAGAACTAACTACATATGCATCATTATCAACAAAGGGGATGGTGGGGTTTAACTACAGCAAGCCAGCTTTGACTCGGTGGCTATCCTGAACTACGACTGCAATGTAACTCTTTTGAGGTAGCGCACATGAGTCCACATATTCACCATATCAATACACCACTATGGATCCGCCCCGTCTCCCTACGAGAACGCCATCCATAGCACTCACGCTTATCTTGCGTATTTTAGAGTATCCACTTTCACTTGTCTATGAACTATACAGGCAACCCAGAAGTCCTTTACCGCAGACACGACTATTCGAATAGATCATATTAACCCTGCAGGGGTGTACTTCTTCACACACGCTCTCACCACTTACCGCCGTTTACACGAGATGTACTCGGCAACCTTCAAGCGGAAGCCCAGCGAGTGTGTCGGCCACGACCTGACTAACCACACAAGTCTCTCGTCCAGGTTTATCGCCTATTCGGGTTCCATCCGCAAGAAGATCCTGCCGGGGTGTCGCTCACGGCCCCAAACGATGTGAGCAGGGTTCCCAAGCCCACCATCCGGGTGCCACTTGGTACACCGTGCCATTGTGCCTAGTCTGTCCCAAGCCCACCTGTACCGGGTGCCACTTGGTAGACTACTAACACTACCTACAAACACCAGAAACTAGTTGCAACTCCTGGACAGAGATCGAGTTGATTAATACGTCGAGAGAGCTTGGAGCGCCCGGAGCCCAATGTGTGGTAGTAACTGTTCATGGATCACAAACATAGAACTTAGTTCCTGAGGACGGCTGCAATGAGACAACCCACCATGTACTCCTACATGGCCTCTCACCGCTACCTTTACCAAATCGTGTTCACACACTTAGCTCTCAATAGTAGGACATGTTCACACACCTCCGATTCACCCCCGATGAATCAGACCTGACTCAACTCTAAGCAGTAGCAGGCATGACAAACAAGCATGAATGAGTAGGCACATCAGGGCTCAAACAACTCCTACTCATGCTAGTGGGTTTCATCTATTTACTGTGGCAATGACAGTTCATGCAAAGGATAAAGGGGTTCAGCTACAGCAGCAAGTAACAGATGAATCGGTGTTGTCGTAATGCAGTAAAAGAGAGCAGGAGCGAGAGAGTAGGATTGTATCGGAATGAACAAGGGTTTTTTGCTTGCCTGGCACTTCTGAAGATAGTATAGTTCTTCATTGGTGTCATCGATCTCCTCGTCGGAGTCACATCTATCGAGAGGGGACAAACACCGACAAACAAGGAATAACACAATCAATGCAATGCACAATATGATGCATGATCATGACATGGCAATATGATGTGGTTTGAGCTAATGCAACTAGCAGCAGGTTAAATGAAGTTGGTTTGAACCCAAGATTCAAATTCCAACTCCACATGTGATATATAAATGCCATTCATTTCATTTGTCCTAAACAGTAGTTATAAATTGTTCTAACATGCATGAAAATGGTACAGATGGATAGATTGGATTTTTCTGATCATTTTTCATATATAAATTATTTCATTTGGAGTTACGGTTGATTTTATATAATTTTAGAAGTTTAAACTATTTTCTGGAATTTCCTGAGTAAAACAAATCCAGAAAAACCTATTACTGTGTCAGCATCGCGTCATGCTGACCTTAGCAGGTCAAGAGAGCAGCCGCGGGTCAAACCTGACGCGTGGGTCCCGCATGTCAGTATCAACTAAACTAACCTAGCTTAGTTAATACTAACCTAACTTAATTAGCCGGGCGGGGCCCGCATGTCAGTGGCTCTGGGGAGTCAAACTGGGTCAACCCGGGTCAAACTCGCCGGAGTTGACCCGAGGCTCGTCGCCGGCAAGGCTGGAGACGCCGGAGGGGCTCGGGATTCCTCCTCCTGTGACCAAATGGCCGGCGGAGGGCATCTACGCGGAGCTGGGACTCGCCCGCATCCATCTGTGCAAACGGCAGGGGCTGAGGTGGCCCGAGCTCGCCGGAGGCAAGCTCGCGGCGGTGGCCGGAGTTTGGGCGATGATGCAAACTTTGCTATGTTGCACGGCAGGAGCAACGGGTGGCTTCTAGGTGCTCCTGGAGCTGTATTGAGCACGGAAACACGCTCGGCTTCGAGCCTGAGCGGCTGCAGCGACGACAGTGACATGGCCGGCGGGCAGAAGCTTTCGGCTCCATGGAAAAACACGGCTAGGCGACGCGTTCGGCAGCAAGAAGAGAGGGGAAAGACGATGGTGCTCACATAGATCATGAAGTGATGCTCGGGGTAGCCGGGGGCGTGTTGAGGACGACGAATCGGCGAGGGCGATCAGCGGCGCCTGAGGTTGAAGATGACGGTGGTGACGGTGTTGTGGGCCTCCTACGGTCGCGTGTTTTCCGTGTGGCTCCACGGTGTCGGGGTGGAGCTAGCGAGCTGGACTGCGAGGCGAGGCATGCGCGGTGGCTGCGGTGGTGGTGAATGGCAGTGACGGGCTCGCTCGGGTGGCTGCGGGCGCGAGCGCTGGGGGGAGAGGGAGGAACCAGAGAGGGGGGAAAGATGCAGGGGGTGCTAGGCGTCTCTAGGCGCGGACAGGCTCAAAGGGGAGGCCGCCAGCATGAAGCAGGAGGTGGAAACCTCAGGTGCGTGCGCGGGCAACACGCCTCTGCCTACTGGCAGAGGTTGAAGACGGTGGGGCTCTTGGTGGGCTGGCCAACAGTGCCAGGCCAGTGGACTGGGCCGTGCTGGGCCAGGCCAGGTGAGCGCCAAGTAAAACCCTCTCTCTGCTTTCTGTTTTATATTAGTTTTTCTATTTCTGTTATTTTGTTTTGATTTAGTTTGGAAACTAAACCATTTTAAAACTTTCTGTAAATTTTTATGTGAGCTCAGAGAGCTAGTCCAAGGTCACATGCAAACTTACAAAATATTTGAACATTATTTCTTATATAGTAGAAATAATTCCAACTAAAATATATTATTGATTTAAATCAAAGACCCAAAATAAATTATTTCTGTGACTCTGAAAATATTGGTTTGAATTTTATCTCATGCCAATATTTTCACAGAATAACAGGTACATTTTCTTGGACTCATTTGATGAGATTTAAATGTTGGTTATTTTTAGAGGTTTTCTGAGGCTTTGAAAATTCCTCAATTCAAATTTCAGTTGAAATTAAACATGATGCACACATGGAAGTTGGCATAGGTCAGACCAAAATTAGGGATGTGACAACTCACCCCCACTAAACAAGAATCTCGACCCGAGATTCAAGACGTGAGGTAAGAAGACAGAGGGGACACAAGGCTAGCACAATCTTCACGATCCAGGTTGCACTTCATAAGAACGTTGAATCGATCACCATCATTGTCTCAAAGTCTTGCTCTGAGGACTCCAGTTAACATGACAACAAGAGGAAAGGAAAAACTCTAAAATGAATCTTCTCGAAGCTCAAACAACTTAGGATCAACTCACGGGGAAAGACATAGAAACATCTCTGGAGCTGAGAGGCAAACATGCATCGGGAAGGACGGAGGAAACAATTTGACAAGGGTTTTCAACTAGCAAGGAGAAATTGCCATGATCCCATAACGGGGCACCTTGGGAGAGGTGCCTCGTAGATTTATCCTTGAAGTGGCAAAAAGAATTACTTTGATACAAAGATCATTGAAACTCTTTATACCATCCCAAGGCAAATCACAATTGATCATTTGACGGGGAATAAAAAGATGGCATACCCGGACTAGAATGGGTGATGTGGATTACCTTGTTGAAAACAACACAGGGGATGATTTTAGTAACTGGGAAGAAGCTCAACAGTAGAGAGTGAGTCTATTGTTTGAAAAGTTATAGCGTAACTGAGGAAACTGAGAGCAATCCCAGTTAGTGCCGATGATAACACCTAGCACTTGTGCATGCTCTCAAGAACTTGAGCATTTCCATATTCATCAAGGTTTAACCAACATCCGTGTCAAGGGTGCTGACAACACAACATACTACCATGATAAATAGCGATGAACGATGCAGATGCAAATGAAGATAACCCTTTCTTAGATTTCACCTTAGCAAGGCCAAGGAAACGAAATCTGGATGATCGACCGAGAGACATTTAGCACTCCGCTTCTAATGTTCTCCTTGATGTTCTAGCTACCACGATCATGCTTAGAAGCATCAACATGGCCATCAAGTAAAGGTTGGACTTCGGGAGCACAAAATCCATAAGGATCAACTTCTAGAATAAGTCATGCGAAATCCTCATGGGAGGTGACCAAACGACTTAGTCAAGATACTACAACAATAGTGCTTCCAGATAGGTGCGTCCACTTCACTAGAACCTATATCATAGTTCTTGGAAGAGGTCCAACCATCATATCTGCCTGAGATTCAGATCTGGTTGGTAACAGAATATTTCAGACAACATGTCTGGAGAAGAAAGTATGCAACACAAACCGACGAGATAATGTTGCGAGATTCTCGGGGAATGAACTACGATAGCAAGCTCCAAAACATGAGCTGGTTCTGCTACACACATCTGACTCGCTGTCCCAGACAAGCATGACCACGTAGTAGTCTTATAGTAAAACACTATCGAGTTCAGGTTGGGAACCATCATTAATGACATCGAAATCTCCACGCGTGGAAGTCCAAAGAATTCATCTTAGAACAGACTCCTTTGTCTTGAACAAATCAATCAGTGGCTTGGTGTGCTAGGATATACATATGGAATGAAGATGATCAGTCTATCAAACCACAAAATACTTCGCACGTGCATAACTGACTTGGGATGATTCCAAGGAAAACAAAACAATCTTTCTCAAACTCACGGCGGAAACTTGCACCAAATGCACGTGAATCAGAGGAAGTCACTTCTTTCATCGAACATATGCTTCATGAGCTAGCATGAAGAGATGCTGTCAAAAGTTTCCAACACTCGCTTAATGTTCAACAAAATCATGGGGACGACATGGATGTTGTCGACGGGCTCAACAACAATTCATCCAGGTTTCCATATAAATGGAATTCCATAATTAAGTGAACACGGTGATAGCATTGGTCAGACCCAAAGAATATAATGATGTATGCTCGAGGAATCAACCACGAGTAAGACAACATTACAAATAACGTTGATTCTGATTTGATTTGAGGATAGCCCATACTCAAATCAAAGTTTGGACAAGACAATAGACCCAACAACTGATCATGGGGATCAGTTGATGAAGATATCATCTTTCTTCAACATAGATACAAGATATCCTTAAAATGAACTAAGTTGGACAAGCTTTTATCTTCCAACTCTCCAAGTTGTTGTTTAGCTTAGCCAACTAGCCCAGGGTATCCAACACGAATTCTTGGAGAAAGGGTGGTTTGGAGGAAAACCAACATGATCACGAACTCAACATAGCGGTCAGGTGACAACCTGGTAATACTTCCGAGAAGATATTTGGAACATCACGAACCACCGATATGTTACCAAGCTCAAGAACAATCTTGTTTTTCAGGGCAAGACGATATGATCAACAGAGCAAGGGTTTGAATAATCCTAACTCATTCATCGAAGAGTGCACCAGAAATAAAACTAGGTAGCACAATCAGTCTTAGAATGAGGGTTCAATAACCAACACACTAAGAATGAAATTGTTGTCCATTTAACTACCAAGCAGCAAGGTTGCTAGGAGTATTGATTTCACAAATCACGATTCACTTGCCGGCACTCCGGTTGCGACAACACGGAACCGAGAAATGAATAATGATGTCGAGAGGTATCACTGTATCAAGAATTCATAAGATGGTGTGCAATTCCCATGACATTCTTGACATAAGACGGTAATACTTCAGGGTAGAACAGAATCAAAAGCTGGATTGGCATTTTGATCTGCGAAATACAACTACTTTGACCCAATCCTAGATATGGATGAGGTACTGGAGTTTGTTTCTCCTAGTCATTCTGAAATAGAATGGCTTGACGGACCACTAGAATAATAGGCATCGACAACAACGATTGCCAATTACTCCTTACTATCAATTGATAGACGAGGGCCAGAAAGCAACTAAAGAGGGACGAATCAAAAGAACATCTAATTTTCTGGGTTGTGGAGGCATAGATTAGTATGTCGAGCAAAGTTCAACATGTTTCTTCTGGATAACCCATGTAGAAAGGTAGAGCTGGCAGAGTAACAACATAGAATCGAGAACTCATCAAGAGCACTCTGGTTGTGATCTTTAGGTTCAACGAGGAACTTCTTCCATAAATAGTTCATGGTATTGAAAGAAGGAAATACCATGGACCTTGGGGACTGTCGCAAATGTTACTAATATCCTGAAGGAACTAGCAAACACTATCAACAAGAAGTAAGTAGGGTGAATCTCGGGTTCAAGGACCCAGGAATAGAATACCTGCTAACTAAATTGCATCACGGGATGCTTTCGAGAATGACGGCCAGAATCATCACACTGGAGATACAAAGATTGCTAAATTATTGAGTGGTTCTCTAAGACGCCTAGGGTCATAATACTAGCTCCAACATATATATCGAGGCAATGAAGTACCTCAACACACTAGTTAGTGTGGTTAATCTGGCCCAAAGGAACACCAAAACGGGAGGAAGGAATTTGCAAATGCATCAGATTATTTAGAAACCTGAGATGACTCGGACAACATAACGGCTGTAAATGCTCAAAAAGATTGGAGACATGCCACAAAAATGGTGGCATAGCCACTCAGAAGCACAATATCAAGGTTTCGGGATCAACAGTTATCATACGGAAGTAGTAGGAACTGAACAGAGGCTTAAATCCTTTAATCCTATAAGTCTACGGATTAGTAACACGTGATCCTGATAGAAAGAAAAGATAGCCTAGTTCCTTAACCCCGTAGGAAAGATAAGATGACTCGGATCAGAATGCATAAGGTATAAGGAGTAAAAAGAGCCTTACGTTCCATCCCACAATCAATTCCCTTATATAACTAAAGAATTTCTAGACTCAACTTCGACCAGTTTGGCTTGGTAATCCTACAGGCAGTCAAGCTCTGATACCAAAGCTGTCAGGACCCCGACTTAATGCCACATCGATCTAGCCTGTAACACCTCATATCACTTTGCGGCCTCACGCACAGTATCCCCACGGGTGTCGCCTTACCTATGCCCGGGACCGTTTGCGCCTTTTGGCACACGTATATGATAGTGTCGCTAGCATCCATATGATAAGGAGACCGGGCTGACATGGCTAGTCGTAAACCCAAAGTGACACAAACTTACAGGGACAGGCATCCATGACCCAGCATCGAACGTGTCGGTCATCAGTGAGTGAATCCAGGCTGTAGCACTGGGCTAACAGGACTCCGGTGAACCGGGCTGTAGCGGGCTAACAGGACTCTGGTATTCATCGAGTGACATTTCCCCGAAGGGACAGACACAGGAACGAAGAAGGACACATGCCGGCCAGCCTAAGTGTTCCGGAGCAGTAGCAAGCTACCATGGCTCAGTGGAAGCACTAGGAGACATTTCCCGGTAAGAGAGGCTACTAAGGATAAACAACTAGATAGTCAGATCCCACACATACCAAGCATTTCAATAACATACACACAATATGCTCGATATGTGCAAATACAACATGGCATCACAACATGACTCTAGAACTCAAGTATTTTATTCAATAGGCTCCGAGGAGCGAGATATTACAATCATGGGTCTCATGACCCAACATTCAGAGCAAACAAGTCAAGCACAAGCGGAAGCTTAACATGTCTGAGTACAGACATCTACAAAAGAAAAAGGCTGAGAAGCCTGATTGTCTATCAGATCCTGCCGAGGGCACAAGATCGTAGCTGAGGTAACAAGCTAAACGTCGAAGTCCACGCAGAACTACTAGTGAGACGGAAATCTCTGCAAAAACGTAAAATAGGCAAACGTGAGTACAAATGTACCCAGCAAGACTTACATCAGAACTAACTACATATGCATCATTATCAACAAAGGGGATGGTGGGGTTTAACTGCAGCAAGCCAGCTTTGACTCGGTGGCTATCCTGAACAACGACTACAATGTAACTCTTTTGAGGTGGCGCACACGAGTCCACATATTCACCATATCAATACACCACTATGGATCCGCCCCGTCTCCTTACGAGAACGCCATCCATAGCACTCACGCTTATCTTGCATATTTTAAAGTATCCAGTTTCACTTGTCTATGAACTGTACAGGCATCCCAGAAGTCCTTTACCGCAGACATGGATATTCGAATGGATCATATTAACCCTGCAGGGGTGTACTTCTTCACACACGCTCTCACCACTTACCGCCGTTTACACGACATGTACTCGGCAACCTTCGAGCGAAAGCCCAGCGAGGGTGTCGGCCACGACCTGACTAACCACACAAGTCTCTCGTCCAGGTTTATTGCCTATTCGGGTTCCATCCGCAGGGAGATCCAGCCGGGGTGTCGCTCACGGCCCCAAACGATGTGAGCAGGGTTCCCAAGCCCACCATCCGGGTGCCACTTGGTACACCGTGCCACTGTGCCTAGTCTGTCCCAAGCGCACCTGTACCGGGTGCCACTTGGTAGACTACTAACACTACCTACAAACACCAGAAACTAGTTGCAACTCCTGGACAGAGATCGAGTTGATTAATAAGTCGAGAGAGCTTGGAGCGCCCGGAGCCCAATGTGTGGTGGTAACTGTTCATGGATCACAAACATAGAACTTAGTTCTGAGGACGGCTGCAATGAGACAACCCACCATGTACTCCTACATGGCCTCTCACCGCTACCTTTACCAAATCGTGTTCACACACCTCCGATTCATCCCCGATGAATCAGACCTGACTCAACTCTAAGCAGTAGCAGGCATGACAAACAAGCATGAATGAGTAGACACATAAGGGCTCAAACAACTCCTACTCATGCTAGTGGGTTTCATCTATTTACTGTGGCAATGACAGCTCATGCAAAGGATAAAGGGGTTCAGCTACCGCAGCAAGTAACAGATGAATCGGTGTTGTTGTAATGTAGTAAAAGAGAGCAGGAGCGAGAGAGTAGGATTGTATCGGAATGAACAAGGGGTTTTTGCTTGCTTGGCACTTCTGAAGATAGATAGTTCTTCATCGGTGTCATCGATCTCATCGTCGGAGTCACGTCTATCGAGAGGGGACAAACACCGACAAACAAGGAAGAACACAATCAATGCAATGCACAATATGATGCATGATCATGACATGGCACTATGATGTGGTTTGAGCTAATGCAACTAGCAGCAGGTTAAATGAAGTTGGTTTGAACCCAAGATTCAAATTCCAACTTCGCATGTGATTATTTAAATGCCATTCATTTCATTTGTCCTAAACAGTAGTGATAAATTGTTCTGACATGCATGAAAATGGCACAGGTGGATAGATTGGATTTTTCTGATCATTTTTCATATATAAATTATTTCATTTGGAGTTACGGTTGATTTTATATGAATTTTAGAAGTTTAAACTATTTTCTGGAATTTCCTGAGTAAAACAAATCCAGAAAAACCTATTACTGCGTCAGCATCGCGTCATGCTGACCTCAGCAAGTCAACAGAGCAGCCGCAGGTCAAACCTGACGCGTGGGTCCCGCATGTCAGTGTCAACTAAACTAACCTAGCTTAGTTAATACTAACCTAACTTAATTAGCCGGGCGGGGCCCGCACGTCTGTGGCTCTGGGGAAGTCAAACTGGGTCAACCCGGGTCAAACTCGCCGGAGTTGACCCGAGGCTCATCGCCGGCAAGGCCGGAGACGGCGGAGGGGCTCGGGATTGCTCCTCCGGTGACCAAATGGCCGGTGAGGGCATCTACGTGGAGCTGGGACTCGCCGGCATCCATCTGTGCAAACGGCAGGGGCTGAGGTGGCCCGAGCTCGCCGGAGGCAAGCTCGCGGCGGTGGCCGGAGTTTGGGCGATGATGCAAACTTCTCTATGGTGCACGACAGGAGCAACGGGTGGCTTCTAGGTGCTCCTGGAGCTATACTGAGCACGGAAATGCGCTCGGCTTCGAGCCTGAGCGGCTGCAACGACGGTAGTGACATGGCCGGCGGGCAGAAGCTTTCGGCTCCATGGAAAAACACGGCTAGACGACGCGTTCGGCAGCGAGAAGAGAGGGGAAAGACGACGGTGCTCACATAGATCACGAAGTGATGCTCTGGGTAGCCGGGGGCGTGTTGAGGACGACTAATCGGTGAGGGCGATCAGCGGTGCCTGAGGTTGAAGATGACGGTGGTGACGGCGTTGCGGGCCTCCTGCGATCGCGTGTTTTGCCGTGTGGCTCCACGGCATCGGGGCGGAGCTAGCGAGCCGGACTGCGAGGCGAGGCGTGCACGGTGGCTGCGGTGGCGGTGAACGGCGGCCACGGGGTCGCTCGGCTGGCTGTGGGCACGAGCGCTGGGGGGAGAGGGAGGAACCAGAGAGGGGGGTTAAGATGTAGGGGGTGCTAGGCATCTCCAGGCGCGGACAGGCTCGAAGGGGAGGCCGCCAGCACGAAGCAGGAGGTGGAAACCTCAGGTGCGTGCGCGGGCGACACGCCTCTGCCTACTGGCAGAGGTTGAAGATGGTGGGGCTCCTGGTGGGCTGGCCAACAGTGCCAGGCCAGTGGGCTAGGCCGTGCTGGGCCAGGCCCGGTGAGCGCCAGGTAAAACCCTCTCTCTCTGCTTTCTGTTTTATATTAGTTTTTCTATTTCTGTTATTTTGTTTTGATTTAGTTTGGAAACTAAACCATTTTAAAACTTTCTGTAAATTTTTATGTGAGCTCAGAGAGCTAGTCCAAGGTCACATGCAAACTTACAAAATATTTGAACATTATTTCTTATATAGTAGAAATAATTCCAACCCAAATATATTATTGATTTAAATCAAAGACCCAAAATAAATTATTTCTGTGACTCTGAAAATATTGGTTTGAATTTTATCTCATGCCAATATTTTCACAGAATAACAGGTACATTTTCTTGGACTCATTTGATGAGATTTAAATGTTGGTTATTTTTAGAGGTTTTCTGAGGCTTTGAAAATTCCTCAATTCAAATTTCATTTGAAATTAAACATGATGCACACATGGAAGTTGGCATAGGTCAGACTAGAATTAGGGATGTGACACTATGTTTGATGAAGATGATATTTTTAGTCCCCCAAGTTTTGATGAGAATATTTCTTATGATGAAAGAATGCCTCCTATTTTATGATGATTATATTGATGAAAGTGGGTTTGGAAGAGTGTCAACTTTAGGAAGTAGTGATCCCACTATTTTGGAGGGTGTTGAATCTTATAATATTTATGAAAGTGGATTTGGAAGAGTGTCAACTTTATTTAGTGATGATTCCACTATTTGGGAAGAGGTTCCAATTGATTATGAGAACAAAGTTGCTATCTATGATGATTATTGTGATGACTTGTATGCTATTAAGAATAATGATAACCATGAAACTTGTCATCATGATTTTAGTTTTCAATTGGATTATGCCTCACATGATAATTATTTTGTTGAGTTTGCTCCCACTACTATTCATGAGAAGAAATTTGCTTATGTGGAGAGTAGCAAATTTTCTATGCTTGAAGATCATGAAAAGAATGCTTTAGGTGCTGGTTACATTGTTGAATTCATTCATGATGCTACTGAACATTATTATGAGGGAGGAATTTATGCTTGTAGGAATTGCAATAATATCAAGTTTCCTCTCTATGTGCTTAGAATCTTGAAGTTATGCTTGTTTTGCCTTCCTATGCTAGTTGATTATTGTTCCCACTGCTTTAACAACAAGAACAACGGACGGCACCTTACAGTCGAACCTCGAGTCGAAGACCAAGCTCCCGGACACCATCAAAGGAGTCCGAACTACTGCGCGGCAGGATAGCCCGGACCGCCCGAAGATTAATTAAAAACACTCCAGAAAAGGATAATACAAGCCACATACTGCGGCTCAACCGCCAGGTGGCGCAAAACCATTTCTTACGTTTTCTTTACAGGTTCACCTTTACGTAGGCTATGATGGATGGCGTGGGAACAGTTCGAGCGCGTCAGGGAATCTCTAGATATTCCCCTATAATCATCTGACTACACCCCGGACCCGAACACAACTTCCTCATGCCCGGTATCAGTAGGTCCCGCAATCATACTTCTTTTTATCACATCATCTGTATTCATACGCGTTGACATATTACTCAAATAGAACATGTGGATTTATATGATGCTCACCTACTGCTATTTCTTACTTAAAACTCTTTTGTTAAAAGGCGGCTGCTTATAGCGATATGCCTTAATATGCCAGGGGCTTCGTCATGCCCATACTACGGCAAAAAAGTCAGAACACCTTCACGGTAGTCCGGCACCCCGAACTTATAGCATTATATGCATCAACTCCGAATCATGTCTTGGGTCAATAGTTGGGTTTGCCCGGCTCCTATGTTTTGGTACCTTACGTTCCGCTACATTGGCTAAGGTAGCACTGTGAGAACTACTGTGATTGTGTCCCGGTTCTTCCGGATGAGCACCTCAGTAGAGAAAGCCGAAAACTAACTGTCATGATGCAGCGAGAGCTAGTCAGCTATTCGAGAGGTTCTAAAATCTTTAAGGATTCCTTCCGCATAATGCCATAACAAATGCACCGTGCGACGGATCGGCCTTTTCCGATCAGGCGCTTATAGAGCCCCTAGTGCGGTCTTCCGAACACCAGGGGCTGCGCCTACCTTCCTCATAACAATTCCTATGGCTAAGTGAGAGCGATAAAGCCTTATAGTATGATTGCCTGGTTCGCTATGCTGAACACCTCCTTTAGGGACCCAAAATTGGGGTAAAGAGTGCTCAGGTTTATCCCAAACACCCCCGTACTCACTACGTGGGGGCGGAAGCTGACGACTGGCCGACTCTCAGGATTAATATATAAAACACCGCACAGGAGGAAAAACTTTCAAACAACAAGCAATAGATGATAAGAATGCTCTTGTTCAAATATTACAAAGGACGAACATGACCACATTTATGGAAATATAATGTCCTTGGTGCATTGCTCCACCGCAAGGCGGGCTCCTTTCAAGACACCTTCATAATACAGTTCGGGCTTGCGGTGCTCCTTCCCCTCCGGCGGTCCCTCGGTCACCAGCTTTTCTGCATCCATCTTCCCCCAATGCACCTTGGCACGGGCGAAGGCCATTCGCGCACCTTCTATGCAGACCGACCGCTTGATGACGTCGAGTCGAGGGCAGGCACTTACAAGCCGCTTCACGAGCCCGAAGTAGCTGCTTGGAATCGGCTCAGTAGGCCACATCCGGATAATCAAATCCTTCATGGCTAACTCGGCCGCCTTATGCAGCTCGACCAGCTGCTTCAGCTGATCGGAGAAAGGCACCGGATAATTCGGCGCCAGATACTGCATCCAGAAGAGCTTATTCGCAGTATTCCCCCCTTCGGCTCGGTAGAATTGGGCGGCATCAGATATGCTGCGCGGCAGCTCCGCAAATACCCCTGTATACATCAAAACTCAAGTTGTCAAATTTGATTTTCTCATCTCCGATACTTGCTTTGTACAGAAAAAGCCTTACCAGCCGCAATCTTCCTCGCATCCTGGATTTCCTTCAGGGCACCTTGGGCTCCCCCTCGGGCATCACTTGCGGCTTGGAGAGCATGGGAGAGTTCAGATTCTTTCCCTACTAAACTCTGCTCCAAGGTCTCGCATTTCTGCACGGCCTCTTGAAGCTCTCGCTCAGCCTCAATAACTCTAGCCTCGTGTTTCTCATGAAGAGCCTGCTCTGCGGCTACCTTCTTCTCGGCTTCGGCCACAACCCTCCTGAGAGCCTCAATTTCGGCCGTCGCTCCTAGAGCACATTATAAAAATATTTCCATCATGTACACTTATTCATTTGTGCTACATAAACAAGGTTTCTACATACCTTGATTATTCTCCAGCTGTCTCTTCACTTGGCCAAGTTCTCCTTCGGCCCGCTCCAGACTACGCCTCAGTCCAGATACTTCCGCAGCTTGAGAGGTGGCAGTCGCTACAGATGCCTGCTAGTTAAAAAGAGTGATAAATGTCATCAAGTGAGCCTCCTGCGGACATGAATTTGGTCCTCTGTCCGATTCTTTCTTTCACCGAACAGTGTATCAGGGGCTACTATCTATACCATGACACTCTACCAAAAACTCATAAAACATACCTCAAAGCGTCTTATGAGGCTAATACATGATTCATTCAGTCCACTCTCAGCAGACTGAATCTTCTCAATCACTGTACCCATGAGGGCAAGGTGTTCATCAACGATGGAGGCACCCTTTAGCGCCGCCAATAAAGTATCCGACACCTCTGGTTGGACAGAGGCGGCCGGTGGAGCAGGCATACCTCCTCTAGTTGGTGGAGGCTGTCTGTCTGACTCGGGGACCTTATGGGTCTCTAGAATCATGTTTGGCTTGGGTACGGATTCAAGTTGACCCCCGCTGTCGACACCCACGGGATCTTTCTCTCCCGTGTGACCGGCCCCAGAAGTATGGCCTCCTGGAGCTGCCTTTGCGACCTTCTCCCATCCTCCGTGGCCTGGGTCTTTCTGGGACGAAACCTCGGTTTAATTCCTACGTTTGGAGGAGGAGGCCTTCGGGGGTGTCCCGCTCCCCATAGCATCCGAACCTAGCAGATCTTCTGACGAGGATTGTTCGGCGCAGGACTTCGCCGGACTAAAAAAGAAAAGCACGACTCAGATTAGAATGTGATGCCATGACACGTCCGGACGCATGAGTGTGTTCAGATTTTATACTAATGAGTTCACCAGGGGCTCGACCCTGGGATCCCACTCTGGGCTGCTATCGGTGGCGCCGGTGGACTCCTCTTGAAGAGGAGTTTTTCCCCTCTTAGGCGAATCGGCCTCCAAGGAGTTGGAGGCCGTTCTTTTCTTCTTTCCCCTTGTGGGGGATTCGTCCTCCTCCTCCCCATCCTCTTCGGAGGAAGAATAGGCATTGGAGTCTTTGGATTTTGTGTCCGGGGCACTGCGGTGACGGAGGACGCCTCTGGTCTTCTTGGCCTCCTTTTCGGTCTTCTTCTTTGACGCCTTATATGGCGTTGGGACCAGCATCTTCATCATAAAGTTGCCGGCCGGTTCTTCTAGCAGAGGGGCAGGACAGTAGATCCGCCTCGCCTTCTTCGCCCAGCCCTAGGAATATGATAGGAAACGCGTTAAGTGTTTTCCTGTGGATGTACGGATAGAACACATGAGTTGTCAAGCATTTAGTTGCTTACCGAACTTGCGGGGCGGGACAGTTGGTACCCACGGTCCTCGGTGGAGTCCGGCCACGGTTTGCCGGACTTGAAAAGCACCTTCCAGATGTCCTTGTGCATAGAGCCAAAGAGCTCTAGTAGGATCTGGTGCTTGGTCGGGTCGAACTCCCATAGATTGCAAGCTCGGTGTTGACATGGTAGAATCCGGCGAACCAACATCACCTGGACTACATTGACGAGCTTGACGCTCTTGTCTTCCATGTCTTGAACGCGCGTATGGAGCTCTGATAGCTCGTCAGACGAAGCCCAGTTCAGGCCCTTCTTGTGCCAGGACGTAAGTCGTAGGGGGGCACCAGATCTTAACTCTGGAACGACGGTCCACTCCTTGCCACGCGGCTCGGTGATGTAGAGCCACTGCTGGTGCCACTCCTTGAAGGAATCGTTGAAAGTCCCTGTCGGCCATGTAACATTGGGCATCTTGCTCACCATGGCGCCTCCGCATTCGGCCTGCTCGCCGCTCACTACCTTGGGCTTTACATTAAAAACCTTTAGCCATAAGCCGAAGTGCGGCGGAACACGGAGAAAGGCCTCGCACACGACTATGAATGACGAGATGTTGAGGAAGGAATTTGGGGATAGATCATGGAAATCAATCCCGTAGTAGTACATGATGCCGCGAACAAATGGGTGGAGGGGAAACCCTAGCCCGCAGACAAAATGAGGGAGAAATTCCACCCTCTCATGGGGTTTCGGGGTGGGGACGATCTGTCCCGCCGTCAGAAGATGGTGGCTAATTCTCTTGGCCAGATACCCGCCCCCCCGAAGCTTTTTGATATCCTTCTCCCAGACGGTAGAGGCCATCCACTTGCCTCCTGCTCTAGATCCGAACATCTTCGGGAAGCCTTTTTGGCCGGAAAGGAGGAGCGCTTGGGCACTAGGGCTCGAGCGAAAAGGAATGGATGAGTAGAGAAGGGCGTGTGTGAAAGGGAAGGTGCTTATCCCCTTATAAAGGCAGCAAAGATCCTGCGCCTCCCCACTTGCCCGCTAAAAATGCTTATTCCCCGAAGCGCCATGATTGATGGCCCGGTTGGGTTACCCGCACCCGTATTAATGAGAATCCCGCAATGGGGGGACACGATCTCTGCTTCGATGAGACGTGCTGATAAAACCGCCTCGTGATATGTGTGTTGGCAGGTTAGGAAAACGATTCGAATGAAGACTGGGCCATGGCGTGATGTCATGTTGTAAAAAGTTGTCGGCAGATTAGATTTGTGGAATATTATACTCTCTACGGTGGTATGTGGAATTTGTTTTGCAGAGCTGGACACGATCCTTGTGTTCTAAATCTTTTATGAAGTATTCGGGGAAGGAACCTGCCTTGCAATGCCGAAGACAATCTGCGTGCCGGACTCATCATCATTGAAGCCTGGTTCAGGGTCTACTGAGGAGTCCTGGATTAAGGGGTCCTCGGACAGCCGGACTATATACTTTGGCCGGACTGTTGGACTGTGAAGATACAAGATTGAAGACTTTGTCCCGTGTCCGGATGGGACTCTCCTTTGCGGGGAAGGCAAGCTTGGATATTCGGATATGTAGATTTCCTTCTCTGTAACCAACTCTGTGTAACCCTAGCCCCCTCTAGTGTCTATATAAACCGGAGGGTTTAGTCCGTAGGACAAGAACAATCATAATCATAGGCTAGCTTCTAGGGTTTAGCCTCTACGATCTCGTGGTAGATCAACTCTTGTGATACTCATATCATCAAGATCAATCAAGTAGGAAGTAGGGTATTACCTCCATTGAGAGGGCCCGAACCTGGGTAAAACATCGTGTCCCCTACCTCCTGTTACCATTAGCCTTAGACGCATAGTTCGGGACCCCCTAGCCGAGATCCGCCGGTTTTGACACCGACAAGGGGTAGCAGCTCCGGCAAGGTGGAGGATGGGGTGGCGGATGGAGGAGGCTGGCCGCAGTGGGGAGGTTGTCGTGGCGCCGACGGTGTATGAATGGGGAAATGGAGGGGGGGATCTCAAACTTTGGGACGCGCTTCTCTGAAACGTGGGAAAGTTACGAACTTACCCCCCGTTTAAAATTTTGGACATCACATCGATTGGGGATAGGACGGTAATCTCGCATCTCCCAAATATTTGCCGGTAACTATTTCGGGCTAGGAAAGGGTGTTTTGCCACCCATGGTTGGTGCTCACGGTGTATGAATGGGGCTAACAGGTAGGGTGGTTGTGTCATGTCTGAGGGAAGTTACACATCTGCCCCTATTTAAAATATCAGCCTACATCGATTTTGGACGAGGAGAGTTTGTTTTGTCGCCCACCGTGTATGAATGGGGAAATGGAGGAAGAGACACATGTTTTTCGGACGATCTTGAATCAAATGTGTTTCGCCGCCCACGTTTGGCGCCCACCGTGTCTGAATGGGCTCAGAGGCCATCATGTCACGTCTGATTGAAGTTACTAGTCTACCCCTATCAGCAGCAGTGTAAATCCGGTCAATAAGGATGTCAAGTGTCAAGGGTAGACAGTAATTTCCATCTCGCAAACACTTTCTTCGGTCAGCCCACAAATTATAGTGGGTGTTTGGCCGCTTTGTTCAAAACTTGGGAGAATTAGCATTCATGTTTGCCCTGGGCCCTGGCAAACTAAATTCAAATCCAATTTGTATTCAATTACAAATATCCACAGATAATTCTACATTTTGTTATTTATTTCTTCAAAACCACAACAAAGATTTATTCCACCTTTATATATGATTATGATTTAGAAATGCGGTGATCTTCAAATTCAGTAGGTTGGATACACTCTGAGTCAAACAGTTATTTCATCCAATACAATATGCTCACACGAAAAACAGTTCACCTTATGTCAATCATACAAGTACTGAGGATTACCTCGCCTAAAAAATTTGTATCATTACAACACATGGACAACATAGGGGTTTTTGCAACATAATCCATTCAGAGACATGACACAACATGCAAGTACAATAATCTAATGACAATCTCAACTGATATCTAAAGAAGAACCGGGATTACCCTGGGCTTCAGATAGCAGAAACAGCAGGACCTCCTCCATCTTGAAATGCAACATTCTTACTTCCTCCAATTCTTGGGTTGCTTGCATAATGCGTGCCGCTAATTCCATAATTTCCAGCCTCAAGATAAAGATTACCTCATTCATGGCAGCCACACCATCTCTTTCTGCCTCTAGTAGAGCCTCAAGCACTATAATATCTATGCTTAGACTGCTCTCCGGCGGTGTTGCCTCTGAACTGCTACCATCTGGTAACATGGATGGCGCACTGCTTCCACAAATAGATTCTGGGGTTGTACATTGTGTCCTAGTGTGAACGGCATCCCAAAAGGTTTCCGCTGGACATAAGTAAGAGAAAGTTATCGTATGATCCAGGCAGTAAGCTTACATGGTAAATGACATACGAATTATTGCCGAGCATGGCAAGCTATATTTAAATGGTTCGAAGCAGCATCAACCGAAAAGAAATTAAAATGGTAAGATGAAAATAGGGATGTAAGTGGCAAATAAACGACATCCGCTAGTCCCATCTAGTTAATTTTCGCTAGCTCCCTAGTTCATTTTCCTCAAAAAACAAAAACTCTTTTGAACTATCATACCACTAGTGGACTTTAATCGAGATTAAACGGGGCCCAGTTGACATCCCTAGTTGAAAGGGAGTGTACCACCGCTATATTTAAGTTGCCAAGGCATCTAAGCAGTTGAAATAATCTGAGAAAGCACTTAACAGTGTGGCCTCATATAAACTACAAAGACAGTCTTGTGATCAAGTTGAGAGGAAAAGTTAAGGACTCAAATGAACTAGGCATGCATTTCTTTACGATAGTACAACAGGCACTGCTGACATATTGTCCAACTCAGGTATAGCGTAACAACAAACAAGCATTCGAATCAAGCAATACAACAAAGCAGACAACTGAACTATTTGTAATTCGGTAGGATTACAGGTTGAGGGCACAAGCCAAGAAAGCAGCCCACTCCCATTACATTTCACATGTACTAAAACACACTGGCTTACCATATGTTGTTGTGAAGCCTCGCTGCTATTGCAATGTTCTTTGAAGATATCGTCAGCATCCCGTGGTTGCAAATCTATTTGTTGTAGTTTATTCTGCACCCTCTATTTAGGTAAAATTAATTTTAATCGCATGCACTGGTCTGAATTGATCATCAATGGTTCATCTAAACTAATGAAAGAAGGGTGTGTGCATACATGACAATATATCTGCTTCCCTCTATTTTTAATGCTTGTTCGAGGTGCCAGCCCCAAAAGAACAAATATTTTGCTTGATGGGGTTGGCAGCTCCATGATTAATAGAAGCATCAAATTAGTCATGCAGCTTGGGAAGATCAAGAACACACAAGCAAGTAATGAACAGAGGCTCGAAGCAGTGATGTAATAGCTAGCATCAGAAAATGTAGGGTAAAACAAACAAAAGGCAGCAGAACCACATGCTAGTTTGTTGATGTGTAATTAAGCATAGAGAACATTAAACAGTGTGATGGAACCAACAGGTGGCATCAGAACAACACCATTATCATAAATATAGAATTCACGAAGTAAAATAGTAGGCAGTGATATCTAGGAAGTACGGTAATACTTAGGACAAAACTAAAGCATATTAACTATATGTGTACTGGTATGTAATTTAGCACATGTAACATGTTCACTGCCAGAAGTATGGCCCTATAGGTGCAAGCAGAATAATGTGTCTCATGAAAAATTGAATGATGCCCTGAAGAAATTCAAAGGTGCGGTGCTTATGCTAGGAAAGTGAACGTAGGCGCCGGCCATTGGATAATAGTACCTGATTCTCGACGGCATATGGGTATCATTGTCATACTTGATAGCTAAGGATCATCGATGGTGCTCGTGTTGTGGTTGAGTTTGGGCCGGATGTTGCCGTCGCTGAAGCGGCTCCAGTGCTACGGTTGCGGCGCCTGTCGACATACAAGAAAGCTCATCTATGGTAAGTGAATAGTTGCACGATGAAGATAAAAACCGAAGGAGTACAAATTGAAATAACCTGATGAGGCTGCGGCGTCGGTAAAGCCGGGCCGGTGGAGTTGAATATGGCGTCCGTGGAATGGATCCGGTGTAGTGGACGAAGGCTTCGACGGGCGTGTTGTACAGTGCTTTCGGTGAGGCGGATCTGTTGTGGCGGACGAGGGAGTCAGTGAAGGTCCTACACTGTGGTGGACGAGGGCACTGGTTAAGAAGATATGGTGCGGTGGACCATGATGGCGGTCAAGGAGATCTGGAGCGGTGGACAAGTTGCTGAAGCGGCTCCGGTGAAGTGGTGAGTTGGCAGTTGGGGGTTCCAAGGTGCGGAAGGTAGATTCGGCGGGGTGTTAGGTCCACTGCCTCGATGGAGGACTAGATTTGGCGGCTTGCCATGGTTGGCAGGGGGGTGGGGGTCAGGGAGGGGAAGGGGAGGGGCTCTGTGGAAGAATCTTGGGGGCAAAGAGGGGAAAACAATGGAGTTACCAAAGCAGCCCTTTTCCGTTCATGTGGCAGGGGTAAAACAAGAATATCGCAGGACTAAACTTTCGGGCGCGAGATATTTTGATGTGAGCGGGAAGTTTGAAAGCTTTTGGTGCCTGGAATTATATTCTGCTCTTGTACGGCCGACTATGATATCATGGCCGAGAATTTGTTTGTTTTGCATGCAAAAAAGTGCAAGTTTTGAAAATCAATGTCTCCAACTCGAAACTTAGATTGTCCATTCAATTCAAATATGGATCATTGAGCTACTACAAGCAAATACCATCATACGGTCCAATTCAAATGAAATTTCAAATGTGTTTATCCTAAATATGATGACAAAAGCAAAAATTGTATGTGTACGAATAAATTGGATGATTATAAAGTTTGAACATGCTCGTATGTGTATATCTCTAGGTTTGATGTATGAATTTGAAATCACGAAATCCCGGCTTAAAAAATGTACCTCCGTTTAAATGAATTACAAAAGCTAATGATGGAGTCGAATTCCAAAATTCCAATCTTAGGTTTGTAATTCTGGTACACCAAGGTATATCACGCATGTTCAAAAGTATCGTTATCTCATAGTCCAAACTGTGAAACAAATTGGTCAACCATGAGTGCACACACTATTGACCATGTATATCTCAATTATGCTAAAGTCCCTCAAATACAGACACCTCACTCTTTGTCTGAAGCCAACCCCCCCCCCCATCGTGGCCCCCCACACACACAGATAAGTCGTTCTCTCCCCCAAACACCAACACACGAGCACATTAACACCCCTCTCTCTTCTAAAGTCCGGACCCCAATATAGGTTTCTATCACTTTGTCTCTCGGGCATGCACACATCTCTTCCCCCACTCTCTAGGTCTCCCGGCATCTCTCTTTCCCAAGCACACACACTATGTAGAGTGTATCTTTCCCATACACACAAAACATCGCCCCAAACGTCTATCTCCCTAGTCATGTGGTTCTCGCACACTCACCTCACACACCACCCCCACTGCAAACAAGCACACTTTGTCTCCTTGTGCACCACTCTTCTCTTTATATCTCTCCCACATGCGGACCCGCCCCAGCTCCTTCCCTGTATACATATATGTCCCGACTCTTTCCATAGCTCCCTAATGTATCATCATTCTCGATCTCTCACATTGTTCTCTACACCATCTATTCTAGATCTCCCATGAAGTCCCTATCACACACATGACGACTCGCTTCCCTTGCGTCTTCGTACATAGGCCAATTTCGAACAACATCAACATTGTCTCCCTATCTATACGCCATTTATGGACACAAATGACCCCTCTCGCCCCCTCTCTTCCTCTCTCTCTCTCCGTCGCTAGCTCTCTCTCTCTCTCTCTCTCTCTCTCTCTCTCTCTCTCTCTCTCTCGCTCTCACACCCCTCTCCCACACACACACTCGATGTCTCTTCCAAATAGTCTGCTCCCCCCGCCCACACCCATGCTATCCCGCTACTACACATGTCACACCATTCCCCCTTCCCTTATACTAGGTTTACATCATTAGTGGTCTCTCTACTCCACATACACACACTCCCTCTCACACACAAACGCGTGCACAAACACACACAAACACGCACAAACACCCATTTATTCAGATCCTCATATCTCCCCATGTCCGCATTTGTATCTCACACACTCAATCTCTAATTATGTATATGTGTCTCCACGTTACACAACACAAAGCCCCATGTACATGTCTCTCTCTATCCTCCATGCACATAGACACAAAGAATCTGTTATCATTGCCTCAATCTCTAGACATATCACACACGCACACTGTCTCTCTCTCTCTCTCTCTCTCGCAAACACGCTCAACAAGGGTTTCCCCGTGAATAACTTACCATCTATTCACCAACAATCGTGACAGTACGGCGAACACAAGATATGAAAAAGAATAAATCTACATGTGCTTAGAGCACCTAGTATGACTACTAGGACTAGAGCAAGCCAAAAAGCGCGCCGCCGTCACCCCCTCCTTATCGGCGACGGGAAAACCTTTGTTTTACACAGTCGAGAAGTCATTGTGCTAAGGCCCCACATGTTGAGGCGTTGAATATAATGTAGATGCTAGTTTATGGAAACAAGTATCGGCAATACGTTTGTATCTCCATACTTATATTTCTTCTCTTATAAAAAACCGAGTTGGTGATGGTGGTACGCGTGCCATCTTGCAATATAGACTGTCTGATCTATATCTGACGGATGGAAATTAAACTAAAAGATAGATGCACCCCTTATCGGTGTCAAAACCAGCGGATCTCGGGTAGGGGGTCCCAAGTTGTGCGTCTAAGGCTAATGGTAATAGGAGACGGGGGACACAATGTTTACCCAGGTTCGGGCCCTCTCGATGGAGGTAATACCCTACTTCCTGCTTGATTGATCTTGATGATATGAGTATTATAAGAGTTGATCTACCACGAGATCGTAGAGGATAAACCCTAGAGGCTAGCCTATGATTATGATTGTTGTCGTCCTACGGACTAAACCCTTCAGTTTATATAGACACCGGAGGGGGCTAGGGTTACACAGAGTCGGTTACAGAGAAGGAAATCTACATATCCAAATTGCCAAGCTTGCCTTCCACGCAAAGGAGGGTCCCACCCGGACACGGGACGAAGTCTTCAATCTTGTTTCTTCATAGTCCAATAGTCCGGCACAAGTACATAGTCCGACTATCCGAGGACCCCCTAATCCAGGACTCCCTCAGTGGCCCCTGAACCAGGCTTCAATGACGATGAGTCCGGCGCGCAGATTGTCTTCGACATTGCAAGGTGGGTTCTTCTGCAAATCCCTGAGTACCTGTTGTAACGAGTAGTGTCCGGCTTCCCATTAACGTTGCACTCCTCAGCTTCTGTACCTTAATAATGGCAGTCTCCACGTGTCGAGCGAATGCGAGAAATCGGGGCATTTTTACATTTGCCACACTGACCATGTAAGTAAATCGTCTATTAAAGTGACGGGGATCCTCAGATCCAAATCATACCATCTTCCCCAAGCGAGGATTCATCAGAGCGCGCCCGAAAGAACCATCCCATCATGGCCGGCCGCCACAGCTCCTCCTCTCACTCTCATAGCGCTAAGCTAGGTGATTGGGTGAAGTGCACCGTACCCCACGACCAGTTGGTGGAGTTACAGACCCAGGGGTTTCTCCCGCCTGCATATCTTGTACCTGTCCGAGCCGGATTAGCCACTTACGGTGGCGGGGAGCAAGCAGCGAGTTTCCCCAACCCATCCAGGGGGAGCGAGTATGCCTTGTCCCTTACTAGCTGAGGGGCCTCGGATTTCCAATCCATCCGTTCCTCTACGGGCTCCTGGAGTATTACGGCCTCCAGCTGCATAACTTCACTCCTGCCTCCATACTACACATCACAGGTTATGTCGCCCTTTGTGAGCTACTTCTGGGCTGTGAAGCTCATTTCGAGCTATGGAAGAGGCTATTCTGCCTCGTCCCTCGCAATCAGGAGGATCAATATATCAAGTGGGAGGAGCTGAAATATGGCGCATCGTCGAGACTGGATACCTGTCCGGCACTCCGAAGAAGTCATTCGAAGACTGGCCTTCGGAGTGGTTTTATATAGAGGACGTCCCCCTTCCGGACCCTATCCGGATGGGTCTTCCTAAGTTTACCAACGCCCCACTGAAGAAACGCCACAACTAGAGTCCCCGGAGCCCCCAAGAGGAAGATAACAGAGAGGTCCTTTATCTGATGGGAAGGATAAAAACACTGGCCAAATCTGGATTGACAACAATCGAGGTTATGTCAATATGCATAATGCGGGGTGTGCAGCCACTCCATTATCGGGGGCGTCCCATGTGGCACTTTAATGGAGAGGACGTTGCCACCCGCTGTGGTCGGAAAGGTCCGGACTCCACCACCGCCCTGGAAAAAATATTGTCCGATTTGTATAAAGGAGAAGAAGAGGGGTTTATCCGCATTAAGCCGCGGGATGGATTTTCCATGTACAACCCCCTAGCTGGGTGAGATGCTATTTACTCAACTCTATTTGTTCCTGCATTCTTTCATCACAAATATTTACCTTGCTAATTCATAGCAGGAACTGCAAAAAGCGGTGAGGGAGGTCCACAACCCACCTCCACAGCCAGAGGACCACCATCGGGCCCTCGACCCCGAACTTGAAGAAGATCCGGACGTATTTGCGGAGCTTGTCGACAGGACGTTTTACTAGGCAAGCTGTGATGGCGCCTTGGTGGCTATCATAGCTGACTATCGTGGCCTACTCCCTGCATCACATGTAAGTAAAACCGGAGTCCTAACTTCCAAGAAGGATCCCTTCCTTACGCCTTACCCACCGCACATGTACTGTGCTTTATAGGGAAGGCCATCGGGGTGCCGTGCCGAACCCGCGGTGGCTCACCAACAAGGGGCACCGAAGCTGGGTAGACTTAAAAGGAAGGCGGTCAGGACCGAGACGCCATCACAGAGGTATAATTAAAAACCCGCTCCATGATTATCGTCTTTAAAAGATAACAATGTCCATTGTCCCCTGGCAGGAAAAGCACTCGTCGGACTGTGTCCGGAGATCCTACCGGCCACGCCTCCACTAGCTGGACTACAGAGCCGGACTCAAGGGCGGAGGCTAACGTGGGGACAACGCTGGACGGTGCTCCTACAGAGGATGCGGATAGAATATCCTCTACAAATTCCGAAGTGGAGAGCGCTATGAATCACAGGCGTCGATGGGCCGTACTCCGCGACCCTAATTTCTCCGAAGAGGCGTTCAATGCCTTCAACTCGGGAGACGCGTACATCCATGCTACTCAAGGTGGGCTTACTAGAGCCACATACCAGTATTTAAAGGATATACGGGTAAGAAAAATCTGATAATTATGTATATCAGTAGCCCCTGAGACTTGAAACAGTTGGCACAACTGATTTAAGGATCATCGTATGAATAGGTTCTTACAGAGAAGAACACCCATTTGTCTCAAGAGCTAGAGGAGTGCAAAGCCCAGCTAAGGGCCGCAGTTGCCGGAATGGAGGAATCCAAGAAGGCCTCATCTGGTAATACTTGTCTTGATCAAAAAGAATGTAATTACGTGTACCATTTAGTATTCGGCATGTTTGCAAATCTAACAATAGATTCTGCAGACAATCCCGGAGTGAATCCGGAGATCGTACAAGAGGATGAGAAACAAGCTAAACAACAGCTAGAGGCTGGCGAGCGTGTGCTTACATGGGTTAGGCGAGAGAAAAACGATCTCCAGGATGCCAATACCCGGCTGGGAGTTGAATTGGAAGATGTTCGGGCCCAGCTTGCTGACTCCGTGAAGGAGAATAAGAGGCTTCGACACGACATTTTTAGTATGTGCTCAAATGAACCTTTATATAGTTTGGCGAAGAAATGGGCTAACAGAGTTATGTCTGCAGGTATGCTGACGGGTCGTCCCGAAGAGGAGATGCCCGGATCCGCAGGCAATCTTCTGCAAGATCTTTCACAACTATACGAATAAGTTCGGCAGGTGATGCAGGGTATTGCCCAAGCCTTGTGTTCGTCCGTTCCTTGCCAGGAGGCATGGGGGAGCTTGTAGAGATGCTCAAGGGAGCGTGGCGGCGCTTCTGACTATGGAAGATATCGGCCCGACGACAAGGTGTGAGGGAAGCCTGGGCCATGGTAAAAACACGGTACACCAAGGTTGATCCGAATCACATGGCCCTGGTCGGACCTGTAGGGTCAGATGGGAAGGAGATCCCTGTTAGTCTGGTATATGACCAGGTAGGATTAGCCGCAAAGTATTCCCAACAGGATTGTAGGCTAGACAGCCTGTTGGATGGTATAGAAGAAGAATTTAGCCAGTCTACGTGACTATGTACTTCAATTGACATATTTTGTCCCTAGCCGGATTGTAAATCATTTGTCATGGGGGACCTTTTCGCTTCAACCTCCGGACCCGACAGTCCGGAGTGTATCTGAATACCCGCTCAATTATGTAAGCCGAGGTACGCGTGGAAACCATGCGTAGGGGTCATAAGTGCTTGAACAGACAAGTACCCAACTAGCTATGTTATATTACATGGATAGTAAGAAACATCTTCCAGAAAGAATAGTTCCATTAAGGGTTCCTTTCCCTAGGTACGCATGCATTAATGTGCATGTCCGAACTGCGAACAGAGACACATGATATGAAGCATCTGGGGGTTTATATTGTAATAGGTAAGAAACATCTTTTGTTCGCTGACTGAATATTCCCTTAAGAACACTAGCTTTTGGCTTCACCCAGTCTAAGGTACACGTCCGGCGGACCCAGTAGGGCATAAACACAAGAGTCAGGCAACCCAGCTTGGCCAAAACTTAAGTCATATCGATGCATATAATGGCGAAGAAAAGGTACATATGGAAAATTGACACATATGTAGTGGGCATGAAGCCCGGAAGATAATTATATTAAGCTTCTATATAAGAAGCCCCCAGGCATAATGAGCACGCATAGCATGTCAAGATTGTGTAGTCGAGTCACAATTGAAGCTTTTTAGGGCCATAAAAAAATAAAGAAAGAAGGAGGATATAATTTAAAAAGTGCGGAGGTAAGGAGACGAACACAGAGTTCGGCGCTAGGCGTAGAATCTTCAAAGTCTGGCCGCGTTCCATGGGTTCATCTCGAGTCGATTATCTGATGCATCACGCAGGCGGTACGCTCCTCCGGTGAGAACTTTATCAATGATGAAGGGACCCTCCAACTTGGGCTTGGGCTTGTCCTTTTTCTTCTCTGGTAGGCGTAGAACAAGTTCCCCAACGTTATAAGTTTTGGCCCGTACTTCTCTGCTTTGATACCTTCGAGCCTGTTGCTGATAGAATGCGGAACGGGCTTTTGCGACGTCGCGCTCCTCCTCCAGGGCATCTAGACTGTCCTACCAATCAAGCTCGGCTTCTCTCTCTTCATACATGCGCACTCGAGGTGAGGCATGAATGATATCACAGGGCAATACCGCCTTTGCACCGTACACCATGAAGAATGGTGTGTATCCGGTAGTGTGATTTGGCATATGGTCCGCAGGCCCCATAGTATGGAGTCAAGCTCCTTGACCCAATGCGTATCTAATTCCTTCAAGGATCACACTAGTCTGGGTTTAATGCCGCTCATGATAAGACCATTTGCTCGTTCGACTTGACCATTTGTTTGGGGGTGGTAGACGGAGGCGTAGTCGAGCTTAATGCCCATGTTGTCGCACCAAGTTTTCACCTTGTCGGCTGTGAAGTTGGAGCCATTATCGGTGATGATGCTGTGGGGGACACCATAATGGTGTACAACCCCTGATATGAAGTCTATCACTGGTCCGGATTTGGCCGTTTTAACTGGTTTGGCCTCTATCCATTTGGTGAATTTATCTACCATGACCAATAGGTATTTTCTCTTATGGCTTCCTCCTTTAATGGGTCCAACCATATCAAGCCCCCAGACCGCAAAGGGCCAAGTTATGGGGATCGTTTGGAGGGCGGTAGGTGGCATATGGCTTTGGTTTGCGAAAAGCTGGCAACCGACGCAATGTTGGATGAGGTCCTGTGCATCTACTTGGGTTGTTGGCCAGTAGAAACCTGTACGAAAAGCCTTGCTTACAAGGGCCCGAGCTGCGGCATGGTGGCCGCCGAGTCCAGTGTGAATTTCAGCCAGGAGCTGCCGCCCTTCCTCTTCAGAGATGCATCTTTGGAGTACTCCGGTAGCGCTTTTCTTATAAAGCTCTCCCTCGTGAACCTTGTAGGCTTTAGAGCACCGCACAATGCAATGTGCCTCATTTTGGTCCTCGGGGAGTTCTTGCCTATTTAGGTAGGCTAAGTAGGGTTCTGTCCACGAGGCGATGACAACCATGATCGCGTGGGCCGAAGGTGTTATTTCGGTGGCGGATCCTCCGATTATGTCAGTGTGTTCGGGATCAGGGGTTGTGGTTGGATCCGGACTAGTATTGCCAGTATCCCCTAGCCACACCACGGATGGCTTGAACAGCCTTTCCAAGAAGATATTAGGTGGGACGGGGTCGTGCTTTGCCCCGATGTGGGCGAGGATATCCGCTGCTTCATTGTTTTCTCAAGCCACATGATGGAATTCGAGCCCCTCAAACCGAGCTAACATTTTGAAGACGACATTGCGGTAAGCCGCCATTTTCAGGTCCTTGGCGTCAAAGTCTCCATTTATTTGAGATATTGTGAGGTTCGAATCCCCACGCACCTCTAGGCGTTGAATGCCCATGGATACCACCATCCGAAGACCGTGCAACAGAGCTTCGTATTCGGCTGCATTGTTGGAGTCTATGTATAGTATTTGGAGTACGTATTGGACTGTATCTCTGGTGGGGGATGTCAGGACAACAACTACTCCCAGACCAGCCAGCATCTTAGAGCCGTCAAAATGCATGATCCAATTGGAGTATGTGCCGTACTCTTTAGGGAGGTCGGCTTCTGTCCATTCGGCGACAAAGTTAGCTAGTACTTGCGACTTAATGGCTCGTCGTGGTTTGTATATGATGTCGAAAGGGAGGAGCTCGATGGACCACTTAGCAATCCAACCTGTAGCATCGCGGTTATTTACTATATCATTGAGTGGTACTTCAGAGGCCACCGTGACTGAACACTCTTGAAAGTAGTGTCGTAGTTTTCGGGATGCCATAAAGACCGCATATGCTATCTTTTGATAATGTGGGTACCGTGACTTGCATGGTGTGAGGACAGTGGATACGTAGTATACTGGCTTTTGAAGAGGGAACTTATGTCCGTCCTCCTCTCGTTCGATGATGAGCACTGCGCTTACAACTTGGTGCGTTGCAGCTGTGTATAACAACATGGGTTCGCTAATGTTTGGTGCGGCCAGGATTGGATCGCTGGCCAAGAGGGCCTTTATTTCTTCCAGTCCGGCCGTAGCCGCGTCCATCCACTCGAAGTGTTCGGTGCGTCGAAGAAGGCGATAGAGAGATAGTACCTTTTCTCCCAATCGGGACATAAAGCGGCTTAGGGCAGCCACACATCCAGTTAATTTCTGGATTTGCTTGAGGTCTGTTGGGGTAGCCAACTGTGACAAAGCTCGGATTTTAGCTGGATTTGCTTCAATTCCTCTATTGGAAATGATGAAGCCCAGGAGCTTTCCGGCAGGAATGCCGAAAACGCATTTTTGCGGATTGAGCTTGATGTCATATGTTCAGGGATTGTCGAACGTAAGCCTCAAGTCGTCTATTAAAGATTCAACGTGTCTGGTTTTGATGACCATGTTGTCTACGTATGCCTCAACTGTTTTGCCTATTTGTTTTTCCAGGCATGTCTGAATCATGCGTTGATAGGTTGCACCGGCATTTTTGAGCCCGAAAGGTATGGTGTTAAAACAGAAGGGGCCGTATGGAGTGATGAATGCCGTTGCGCCTTGATCAGACTCCGCCATCTTGATTTGATGGTATCCGGAGTATGCGTCGAGGAAGCACAATGAGTTGTGTCCCGCGGTAGCGTCGATGATTTGATCGATGCGGGGGAGAGGGAAGGGATCCTTGGGGCAAGCCTTATTGAGGTCCTTGAAATCGACACATAGGCGCCAGGATTTGTCCTTCTTTGGTACCATCACCAGGTTTGCTAGCCAGTCCGGGTGTTTTATTTCTCTGATGAATCTAGCTTCGAGTAACTTGGCTAGCTCCTCTCCCATGGCTTGTCGTTTAGGTTCTGAAAAATGCCAAAGAGTCTGCTTGACCGGCTTGTAACCCTTTAGTATGTTTAGGCTATGCTCGGCCAGCCTGCGTGGGATACCTGGCATGTCTGAAGGGTGCCAGGCGAACATGTACCAATTCTCGCGCAAGAACGCCCGCAGTGCGGCGTCTATTGTGGGGTTCAGTTGTGCCTCGATGGATGCTGTTTTTGTAGAGTTCGTTGGGTGCACTTGGATTTTGACTATTTCGTCTGCTGGTTTGAAAGAGGTGTACTTGGATCATTTGTCGAGTATCACATCGTCCCTGTCCACTATGGAGCGCAGTGCAGTTAGTTCTTAGGCTGCGAGGGCTTCGGATAATGCCTCAAGGGCCAGAGTGGCAGTTTTGTTTTCGGTGCGGAGTGCTTTGTCCGAATCACTGGCTAGAGTGATGATTACATTGGGTCCGGGCATCTTGAGCTTCATGTACCCGTAATTGGGGATAGCTTGGAAGCTCATGAATGCATCCCACCCTAAAAGGGCGTGGTATCCACTACTGAGCGGGGCCACTTGGAATGTGATTTCTTCGGACATGTAATTTCCGGCATGCCGAATACCACATCTAGTGTGATTTTTCCCGCACATCGTGCCTCCCGACTAGGGATAATTCATCTGAAGGTTGTGCTGCTTTGCTCAATGCGGCTCTTGTCTATTTCCATTTTGTGGAAGGTTTCCTCGTAGATGAGGTTTAATCCACTGCCACCGTCCATGAGCACTTTAGTAAGCCGGAAGCCGTCCACAATTGTACTAAGGACCAAAGCGGCAGGTGCTCGGACTATTCGGAATTGAGGTTCATCACTGGCATTGAAGGTTATGGCCATGTCGTTCCATGGATTTATTGCTGCCACGTGGCAGACTTCGGCGAGGCTACGGAGTGCTCTCTTGCGCCTGTTATTTGAGGCGAAAGTCTCGAAGACTGTCAATACTGTATTGTTGTTTTCTACGGGATGATGTTATGCGGTATCGTTAATGAGGAGATCCTCGCCGCTCTTTGGCCACCTGCCGAAGTATCCAACATGCTCTAAGGCTGTGTGTTGGTATGGTATCTGGTGTGGTGTGAATTTTGCATGGCCCATTGAGCCATCCCTCCAATACGGTTCCACGCCCTGTAGTGGGCTTTGGTTTCTTTGTAATTGGATTGGGTGACTTGCTAGAGTGCACCCTTTTAGTTTGGACGAGGGATTTAGTGAGGGCCGGAGGGTCCTAGGATCTTGCTTGGGTTTTCCAGGCGCTTTCCATCGCACAGTACTTCTGTACTATGGCCGCCAAGTCAGCGAAATGTGCTATGTCACAGCGACTTATGGTGTTGAGGATTCCCTTGTCCGTGCAATTTTTGCAAAAGAATGAGATTGCGTCTTCCTCGCGACAGTCCTTGACCTTGCTCATTACAAGGAGGAATCTGGCCCAAAAGTGATGTACTGTCTCTTGGGATTGTTGTCTAATGTGGGAAAGATTGCTTGTATCTGGGTGGGTGGGTGAATTTAAGTCCGAAACCTGGCCCGATCTGAGACCCAGGGGCAGAGGAGCTTCTGAACTTGGCAGTTCGGGTACTGGGATGTTGCCCAATTTTTCTGGCCCGCTGTCCGATTCTAAGTTCAGAGCCTGGGTCATGTCCTCCCGCAGACGGGTATCCGGCTCGGAGAGCTCGGGAATCCGGACATAGTTCATCCTAAAAATAGAGGAAGAATCACTGCATTGCTCCTCCACCACCGCTATCTGATGGGTGACCGACAGAGAGTTAATCTCTCTTTGGTCGGGTTTAAGCCCGATCTGATCATAGTCCGTAGCGACTTCCAAGGTGGCGATGCGATCCAAGAGCTCGTTCTAGGACGAGAGCTCCATTGGATCCATCTGCTCGGTGAATTCTGAGCTGACGTGGAGGCTGTTTTTGATGACCCGAGAAGTCATTGTCGGCGCGGCGGCCGAACGGGCGGTCATGACGAAGCTGCCTAGTCAGAGAGTTTGGCCTAAAGCCAGGGCTCCCCCAGTGGTGATGTTGTCCTTGATAATAAGGCGAGCCATCAAGCCTTACCGTGACGACACAGTGGAACTCTCAATGAAAGAACCAATGTCGGTGTCAAAACCGGCGGATCTCGGGTAGGGGGTCCCGAACTATGCGTCTAAGGCTAATGGTAACAGGAGATGAGGGACACAATGTTTACCCAGGTTTGGGCCCTCTCGATGGAGGTAATACCCTACTTCCTGCTTGATTGATCTTGATGATATGAGTATTACAAGATTTGATCTACCACGAGATCGTAGAGGCTAAATCCTAGAGGCTAGCCTCTGATTATGATTGTTGTCGTCCTACGGACTAAACCCTCCGCTTCATATAAACACCGGAGGGGGCTAGGGTTACACAGTGTCGGTTACAGAGAAGGAAATCTACATATCCGAATTGCCAAGCTTGCCTTCCATGCAAAGGAGAGTCCCACCCGGACACGGGACGAAGTCTTCAATCTTGTATCTTCATAGTCCAACAGTCCGGCACAAGTACATAGTCCGGCTGTCCGAGGACCCCCTAATCCAGGACTCCCTCACCCCTCTCCACATTTGCAGACAAGGCTTCCCTAGTTCATCCTTATCTCCAACAACCTAATTGTTGAGCAATTAAGAAAGGAAACCTCTGGAACAAACTGGCCTAGTGGCCGCTGCCAGTGTCATCAATCCCCATGCCTCCACTCAGTCTGACAACCAATCACTGTCGTGGTTCCAAGACTGATAGTAGAAAGGGTGGGGGTAGGTATGGAGAGGCAAGATCTCAGCTATGGCGAAGGTGTACACACGAGGTTTACGAGTTCAGACCCTTCTCGGTGGAAGTAACAACCCTACGTCTCGGTGCCCGGAGGCGGCCGATTGGATTATATGTGTGATGTTACAGGGGGTGCGAACCCTTGTGCCAGAGGAGGGGGGTGGCTTATATAGAGTACGCCAGGAACCCCACCGCCCTCCATTACAAGGGACTTAATGTACATAAAGTGGGGGCATTACTGGTAATGCCAGCCTTAAGTGCTATTAATGACCTTAAAGACTATGGAGTGAACGCCTGCCCATTGTAATGCTGAGTGACTCCTGGTCTTCGATAGGTCGTGTGATTCTCTGGATGGTCGACTGACAGTAGAGAGGAGGACTCCCGAGTGACATGACTGTCGAGTGGATTGCACTCGACATCTTCGACTGGGGGTCTCTTGTTGCCTCTTGGACTTCTTATCTTCTAGGGTAGTGACCTTGGGTAGGACGTATAGGTCGAGCCTATGAACCTACCCTAGGTCTGTATCCTCATCAGTAGCCCCCGAATGGATTAAGGTTCGAGTGGAAGGTAGGTTGAAGTTGAACTGGTTCTGAGCTTTGCACCTTTGCGAGCATTTTCTGCAAGATGGAAAAACTCACGTTGGTACTTCAGCTCGACTCAGTCGCCTTGATTCATTCAGAGAGTTGTCGACTGAACTTGTGGCATCGTCTGCCGAGTGTTGTATTAGAGTGCAGGATCTCGAGCGCGATTGACTGCTGTGTATCGCCGATTTCGCGGGATATGAAATTTCAGGGAAGCGTGCGGGACGGGGAGCGTCAAAGCGTGCAGAGCGGATAAACAGTGATGCCTCGATTTCTGCACTACCTTTTTCACCACGTATGTTGCGCGCGACTGTTGTGGGATTTGACAGGATTGCCTGGTCCACGCGTCAGCCACTCAGAAGCAATACTTTATAAGGCGACGGGGCTGAGGCGTTTGCACTATGCACGCGTGTTTCTCCTCCTTCTTCCTCCGCTTCTCCACCACGCCTAGCCCTTCTGCTCTCGACGCTGACGCTCCGCCGCCATGGTGAAGGACAAGACAGTGGCGCTAGAGCATGCAAAGAAGGGATGGGGGCAGCGAAAGGCAAGAAGCAGAACCGCGGGTCGTCATCGCGAGCGGGGCTGCCACCGGGCTGGATCCAAGGCGATTGGATCCGGTCTTCGCTTCGGCAAGAAGATCTGGACGAGCTGGCGGAGTCTGGACTAATTGCCAAGGGAGTGGCAAGGCTGCCGGAAGGGGAGATGGAGCCGCAGCCTCGACTGGGTGAGTGCGTACTGCTCGCCACCCACGTCGACCGGGATTTTTCGCTCCCTCCTCACCCCTTTTTTCGGGGATTCCTGAATTTCTTCGGTGCTCAACTCCACCATTTTTCTCCCAACACCATCACGTATCTGGCCACATTCGTGTCGATGTGTGAAAACTTCTTAGGTTGTTGACCGCACTGGGGTCTTTTCAAACATATCTTCACCATCCGATTCCAGTCGGTCAAAAAAGCAAAGTCGAGTGACTCAAAGACCCATGTCATCCAGATGTGTGGGGGTTTAGGTATCCAGAAAAGGCATAGGAGTTCTTTCCCTGCTATGACTCTCCCCGAATTGGTTAGAGACTGGCAGTCGACCTGGTTCTACTGTCAGGACGCTGCAGCTCCAGGTCAGTCGACTGGCCTTCCCCACTTCACATTCGACCACGTTCAGACTCCTTCTCCACTCAAAGTGGCTGCTACTGAGAACGTGGAGACGAAGATGTTGGTGGAGAAAGTGGTCCAACTTATCAACGAGGGTGTCACCGGCCTAGACCTGCTGGAATTGTTCCCCAGTCAATGCATCCAGCCTCTTCAGGCTCGTGATCATCCTATGTGGTTGTACTCCGGACCCGAAGACACCGCTCGGGTCCACCTAGAGGAAGTGCCATCCAAGACCGTGGCTATGTGGTTGAAGAGTATCACAGGCAATCATGACAACCCTAGAGGATCCAGGCGAGTCATCCCCTTCAAAGACGACAATCCACCCGACAAGGTATGCTCTTTTATTCCGACTGCCTGGCATATATGTTCCGACTGCACTTGATGTCGACTGACTTTTACTCGACTTTTTGTCTTGTAGGTTTTTACTGAGATGTATTCAATGCCCAACGACGAACAAGCTCTGGATCAGGGCCAGGAGGGAGAGGCCAGCGCAAAAGAGAGTGGCGACTGGGAGTCTTTGGATGAAGAGGAGGAGGAGAGCGAGGAGTCGGACGACGAGGAAGAAGTCGACTCGCTGCCGCGTTCTGAACGCCGATGCAAGAAGCAACATGACCCGGCGGGCGGGCGTGGTAAGAACGTGGCTCCGAGTACCCACGCTTAGAAGCGCACTCGGACGTCGACTCCGGAGCCGACAGAGAAGGTCGCCAAGCAGCCCAAGGTTGCTCCTCCCAAGGCTCGGAAGACTTTGCTGCGGATCAAGATGGACGTCCCTGTGGCTTCGGGGTGAGTATCACACTTGTGTTTATGTAGACCGACTGAAATTTCTGTTTTGAACAATTGGATCATGTATCTTGCTAGCCCCACCTCTGCTGCTACTGACATGGATATGGATAAGGCACCAGGAGACGAGGAGGCCACCTCTCGGGCTGGTAAGTCCGTTCGACTAGGTTTCATTTAGTCGAGTGAGTCATCAATCGGCTGAATATCTGATATTTCTCCCTTTCTGTAGTTCCGCAAGAGATCGTTGTGCTCCCTGATGATGATGAAGAAGAAGCGCGTCTATAGGAGAGGAAGAAGAAGAGTGGAAGCTCAAGCAGGAGGAGGCTTAAAATTCAAGTCCCTCAGTCGACGCCGGCGCTTGAGGCGGTGGTCGAACATTCCGGAGAGCCGGTTCAGACCAACGTCACATTCGCTAGCCCGCTGACGACTAATCGTCCATCGGGATCGACTGCACAGACTCCTGCCGCTCCAGTGCAACTCCACGCATCTGACCCAGTAACTGCTTCAACTGCCTTGGAGCCATCACTCTTTGCCGCATATCAGACCCCAGACGACTCGCCGAGTGCCGCTAGGGAAGCTATTTGCCAGGTGAACCTTGTCACGGAGGAGGTGAAGGTGATGCACGAGGCTAGTCAAGTGGCTTACAACGCCAGCACTACCCTTCAGACAAATGTTCAGGTCAGCAAAACTCCGACCGAACTTTTGAATGTTGTTTTATATCTGATCACCCAATGGGGTGTTCCTTTGTTTAGAGTTTAGGAAATCTTCCAGTCCACTCGACTCAAGCTGAGTCTTAGTGAACTGTCCGGATCAGTGGGGGCACGCCAAGTGCACCCACTGGGTGTAGTCCCTGAGACCACGGTCGACTGCTGGCAGTCGACTGAGGTCTTAGAATGTACTCTCTTTATTTTTTTTGAACTCACGCTGGGCAGACCCTGCTGAGTATTGATCTGAACTAGTGGGGGCATCCTAAGTGCACCCACTGGGTGTAGTCCCCGAGACTACTATTGAATATTTGATTCGGCAATGGTCTTAGAGTAACTTTTCCCTGTCACAGTCTCTTATTTCTGTCGACTGACGTATCTCTCTTGCTGACTGCAGTGGTCTTGTGATATTGGAGCTTGACTTTCTGAGTTAAAGACGAAGCATATCAGTGTTGAACTTGACCTTGAACTCGCAAAGAAGAATCTCAAGACTGCTCAACAAGAGACGGCCATCATGGGAGGTAACCATTAGACTGTCTTGTCTGCTTAGTAGCTCGCACTTTCCACTGCTTTTTCTTCCAGTCTCTTTGAACCGAGTGACTTCACACAAGCAGATGTGCGTAGTGAAAACTGCCAACTTTAGGCTCGTCTGAAGAGTGTTGTTTCTTTAGAGAGAATGAAGGAGGCTTTGGAGAAGAAGGACCTGGACCTTGCTGCTTCTCAGAAGGAAGCACGTCAGAAGACGACGCTTGCGGACCAGAAGCTGGCTTCAGTCGGAAAATTGGAGGAGGAGAACGTGAAGTTGAAGACCGCCATCTTGGAAGCTAATCGAGAACTCGAGAAACTGAGGAAGGACAAGGAGAACCTGACCACTGAAGTCGGCAGCCTCAGAACCAAGACACACAAGCTAGAGTCCTATCTGGAACAACTTGCCGCGAAACTTGTCCTGAAGCTTGAAGGTATGGTCATTCAACAGGTTAATTTGTCATTGACTGAAGTTTGTTGTAATATTGTCGACTCATTGTTTTTCGCGATGGAATAGAACTTTGTCAGGACTTTGAAGCTGAAACCGGGCGGGTCAAGACATGTCTCGACCCCATAAATTGTCCCATGAAAGATGACGTTGTGATGAACCTGCTGTGATTGGAATCACGCTTGGATGGTGCAGTCGCTTATCTGGCTCGATTAAAGGCGGCGATGACCCGAGTGGACGCTGAACTCTGGCCTCGGGCGGAACTTTCTCAAGACCTCGAGTCACTGATGACTCGACTCAATCAGATCCCTGGCTGAGTGCAAGAGTGGAAGAAGTCCTCTGCTCGCTGCGGTGCGGACGTCGCCTTGTCATTGGTTCGAGTGCACATCAAGGAGTCTAAGGAAGACAAGCTGGCGGCCCTCAAGGTAGCGAATACTAAGAAACACTCCTTCCAGTCCTTCATGGACACCTTCCTCGAGGCAGCCACTCGTATTGCCGACAGCATCGACCTCGACAGCTTCTGCGACCCAGCCAGTCCTTCTCCCGCCGAGTGACTGAAAAACATTATGCTTCACCTTTATTTGCCTCAGAATGCCGAGTGATGTTGTAATTGTTAAAACTCCTTCGAGTCTGACGCCCGAGTACTTTAATCTGCAGTTAGGAACATTTGGATTTATCTTTGAATATGTTGCATTTATCTTCGAGTGAAACTCGTTCTTCTCTCGAATTGGTTTCTGTTCGTTCGATGCAGCTTCTAAAGAAGAATCAGCAGTCGACCAGTTGGACGAGCCTTGAGCAGCATTGATCAGCTCATCAGCAAGGCACTCAGCAATCGTCTTGACGTTCCTGTCAGTAGTTTGCCTTGGCACCAGCCGTTGGATGGGCCTTTGACAGTGCGCACAATCTCATCCTTCTTCTTGACGGTGTAGCCCCCCCCCAGGGGGGGGGTCGTGGTCGAGACGCACCATTCGGCGGGACCGGTCACCTCATCAACGAGGCATTCACCAATGGTCTTGACATTCCTGAACGTGGCTCGCCTTGGCGACACGCTCAATCTCGTCCTTCTTCTTGATGGCGCAACTCTGGAGTGGGGGTCGTGGTCGACCCGCACTTTGCTAAGTCCCCGAGCGATAAGATCAGTTTTCACTCGGTAGGATTTTTCAAACTTTTGCGAGTATTGGACTGCAGCTAAGTCTCCGAGTGGGAGGATTGCTCACTACTCGGTAGGATTTTACAAACTTAGGCGAGTTCTGGACTGCAGCTAAGCCCTCGAATGAGAGGATTGCTCACCACTCGGTAGGATTTTACAAACTTAGGCGAGTATCGGACTGCAGCCAAGCCTCTGAGTGGGAGGATTGCTCACCACGCGGTAGGATTTTACAAACTTAGGCGAGTACTGTACTGCAGATAAGCCCCCGAGTGGGAGGATTGCCCACCACTCGGTAGGATTTTTCAAACTTAGGCGAGTACTAGACTATAGCTAAGCCCCCGAGTGGGAGGATTACTCACCACTCGGTAGGATTTTACAAACTTAGGCGAGTACTGGACTGCAGCTAAGCCCTCGAGCGGGAAGATTGTTCCCACAATCTCGTCCTTCTTCTTGACGATGCAGCACCAGGGCTGGGGGGGGTCGTGGCCAACCCGTACCATTTGGTAGGACTTTTAAACTTAGGCGAGTACTAGACTGCAGCTAAGCCTCCGAGTGAGAGGCTGGCTCACCACTCGGTAGGATTTTTTATCACTTAGGCGAGTATTGGACTGCAGCCAAGCCCCCGAGTGAGAGGCTGGCTCACCACTCGGTAGGATTTTTATCACTTAGGCGAGTACTGGACTGCAGCTAAGCCCCCGAGTGAGAGGCAGACTCACCACTCGGTAGGATTTTTATCACTTAGGTGAGTACTGGACTGCAGCTAAGCCCTCGAGTGAGAGGCAGACTCACCACTCGGTAGGATTTTTATCACCTAGGCGAGTACTAGACTGCAGCTAAGCCCCCGAGTGAGAGGCACACTGACCACTCGGTAGGATTTTTTATCACTTAGGCGAGTACTAGACTATAGCTAAGCCCCCGAGTGAGAGGCAGACTCACCACTCGATAGGATTTTTTATCACTTAGGAGAGTACTGGACTGCAGCTAAGCCCCCGAGTGAGAGGCAGACTCACCACTCGGCAGGATTTTCTCTTCAACTTAGGCGAAACAGATTCGCAGCTAAGGCACCCACTGGGGGATTTTAGAACATGTAAAAAATGAACAACAATCATTTGGAAGACTGTAAAATCATGTCTTTTGATAATCAAACTAAAAGGTACTTCTTATTACATCTCATTAGTCTAAATACTTTAAGAGTAAAAAGGGCGGAGCAATTCCGCATTCGCAGTGCGTGGCTCATCTTTATTGTGCTCGACATTGAAAAGAGGATATGCTCCATTATGGAGCACTTTGGTGACGACAAAAGGGCCTTCCCAAGCAGGAGCGAGCTTGTGTGGTTTCTGCTGGTCCACTCGAAGAACCAGGTCTCCTTCCTGAAATGCCCGACCCCTTACATTTCTGGCATGGAATCGACGCAAGTCTTGCTGATAAATGGTCGACCGGATCAAGCCCATCTCTCTTTCTTCTTCCAGGAGATCGACTGCATCTTGCCGAGCCTGCTTTGCTTCCTCTTCTGAGAAGAGTTCGACTCGGGGAGCGTTGTGGAGCAAATCACTCGGGAGTATGGCTTCGGCTCCATAGACTAAGAAGAATGGAGTCCGCCCGGTCGACCAATTAGGAGTTGTCCTCAATCCCCAAAGTACTGATGGGAGTTCATTGACCCAAGGCCCTGCTGCATGCTTGAGGTCACACATCAACTGGGGTTTCAGTCCTTTGAGAATCAATCCATTTGCTCACTCAGCTTGCCCATTTGACTGAGGATGAGCGACCGAAGCGTAATCGACCCTCATGCCTTGGGAAGCACAAAAGGCTCTGAATTCATTAGAGTCGAAGTTCGATCCGTTATCCGTGATGATGCTGTGTGGAACACCATATCTGAGTATCAATTCCTTGATGAAACTCACAGCTGTACTGGCTTCAAAGTTTTTAGTGGGCTTGGCTTCGATCCATTTGGTAAACTTGTCGTCTGCCACCAGCACATGCGTAAATCCACTCCTGCCAGTCCTCAGAGGTCCAACCATGTCCAATCCCCAAACAGCAAAAGGCCAGACGAGTGGAATTGTCTTCAGAGCTGCCGCAGGTTTATGGGACATGTTGGAGTAAAACTGACAGCCTTCACACTTGTCCACTATTTCTTCTGCCATCTAATTGGCACGTGGCCAGTAAAACCGGCTCGGTATGCTTTGGCCACGATGGTCCGAGAGGACGCATGGTGACCACAGGTCCCCAAGTGAATACCATTGAGGATTATTTGGCCTTCTTCTAGCATGATGCACTTCTCGCAGACCCCAGTTACACTTTCTCTGAACAACTGACCTTTTATCACGATAAAGGCTTTAGATCGTCGGACGATCTGTCGAGCCTCTTCTTCATCCTCTGGAAGTTCTTTCCTAAGAATGTACGCAATGTACGGCACCGTCTAGTCGGGGGTGATGACCAAAACCTCCATGACTAAGTCGACCACGGCTGGGATTTCGACTTTAGTCGGATCTGTGGCGCTCTTGGGCTGTGGTGACTCTTCAGTGAAAGGATCTTCCTGAATTGAAGGTGAATGAATATGTTCCAAAAACACATTGTGGGGAATGGCCTCTCTCTTTGAACCTATCTTTGCCAACTCATCTGCAGCTTGATTTTTTAGTCGGGGTATATGGTGAAGCCCCAATCCTTCAAACTTCTTTTCCAGCTTTCTTACTGCATTGCAATAACCAGTCATGGCCGGGCTTCTGACATCCCATTCCTTCATCACTTGATTAACCACCAAATCTGAGTCGCCGTAGACCATAAGGCGACGGACGCCGAGTGAAATGGCCATACGCAACCCGTATAAAAGTGCATCATATTTGGCTTCATTATTGGAGGAATCAAAATGAATCTGGAGAACATAGCTAAGCTTGTCTCCACGGGGGGACACCAATACTAACCCAGCACCTGAACCATTTAGCATCTTGGAGCCATCAAAGAACATAGTCCAATGCTTCGAGTGAACTTGAGTTGGCAATTGCTGCGCAATCCACTCGGCAAGGAAATCTGCGATTGCTTGGGACTTGATAGCTTTCTTTGCCTCAAACTTGATATCCAATGGAAGGAGTTCAATCGCCCATTTTGCCACTCGACCAGTTGGATCTCTGTTATTCAGAATTTCAGATAATCATGCGTCGCTGACGACTGTAATGGAGTGATCAGAGAAATAATGTGCAACCTTCTTCATGGTCATGTATATTCTATAGACAAACTTCTGATAATGTGGATATCGTTGTTTGGATGGAGTCAAAACTTCAGAGAGATAATATACTGGGCGCTGAACCTTGTAAGCTTTTCCTTCCTCTACTCGCTCGACCATGAGTACTGTACTGACAACTTGTCCAGTGGTTGCAATGTAAAACAGTAAAGGCTCTTTGCTGATTGGCGCAGCGAGCACTGGCTGGGTGGAAAGCAGGGTTTTGAGCTCTGCAAACGCTGCATCAGCTTCCTCAGTCCACTCGAACTTATCAGATTTCTTCATCAATCGGTAAAGAGGCAAGGCATTTTCACCGAGACGAGAAATGAATCGACTCAAGGCGGCCAAACAACCAGTCAGCTTCTGAACGTCATGCACCCACACAGGGCGCTTCATTTGGAGGATGGTATCAACTTTTTCTGGATTGGCGTCGATCCCTCGTTCGGAAATGAGAAAACCGAGTAACTTTCCTCCTGGAACTCCGAATGTGCATTTGATGGATTAAGCTTGATATCGTACCTTCTTAGGTTGGCAAAGGTTTCTGCGAGGTCAGTCAATAGGTCAAAACCTTTGCGAGACTTGACCACAATGTCATCCATGTATGCTTCCACATTCCGACTGATTTGAGTGAGCAGGCACTTCTGAATCATTCTCATGAATGTGGCTCTGGCATTTTTAAGACCAAATGGCATAGTGACATAACAAAAGCACCCGAATGGGGTGATGAAGGCTATTTTTATGTCATCGGGACCATATAGTCGGATCTGATGATACCCGGAATATGCATCTAAAAAAGACAAGCGCTCACACCCCGCAGTCGAGTCAACAATCTGATCGATGCGAGGGAGAGGGAAGTGATCTTTCGGGCAGGCACGATTGATATGCCTGAATGCACATACAAAGTGAATCATCCTTCTAAGGGACCATGACTACATTGGCAAGCCACTCGGAGTGGTAGATCTCACGGATGAACTCTACTGCTAGCAGCCGAGCCACTTCCTCGCCAATCGCTTTCCTCTTCTGCACGGTGGACCGCCGAAGATGCTCTTTGACGGGTTTTACCTTCGGGTCGACACACAAACGATGCTCAGCCAGTTCTCTGGGTACACCCGGCATGTCAGAGGGTTTCCATGCAAAGATGTCCCAGTTCTCACGGAGGAACAAGATGAGCGCTTCTTCCTATTTGCTGTCGAGTGTTGTTGATATATGAGTCGGTGCGGCTGTCAGTGTCAAAACCGGTGGATCTCGGGTAGGGGGTCCCGATCTGTGCATCTTAGGCTGATGGTAACAGGAAGCAAGGGACACAATGTTTACCCAGGTTCGGGCCCTCTCGATGGAGGTAAAACCCTACTTCCTGCTTGATTAATATTGAAGATATGAGTAGTACAAGAGTAGATCTACCACGAGATCGTAGAGGCTAAACCCTAGGAGCTAGCCTATGATGGTATGATTGTAATTGTGATCGGCCTTCTAAGGACCAACCTCTCTGGTTTATATAGACATAGGAGAGGGCTAGGGTTTACATGGAGTCAGTTACAAGGAAGGAAATATAATATCCGGATCTCCAATCTTGTCTTCCAAGCAAAAGAGAGTCCCATCCGGACACGGGACGAAGTCTTCAGTCTTGTATCTTCATAGTCCAACAGTCCGGCCAAAGTATATAGTCCGGCTGTCTAGATACCCCCTTATCCAGGACTCCCTTAGTAGCCCCTGAACCAGGCTTCAATGACGATGAGTCCGGCGTGCAGTCTTGTCTTCGGCATTGCAAGGCGGGTTCCTTCTCCGAATAATCCAAAGTCATTACCGAACACGTAGACCGTGTTTGGATCTGCAAAATGATCTTTACATACCACCGTAGAGAGAATGATATTTCAGCTGACAACTTTTTAGAGGACGTGATATGTCCTTACGGTCGGGTCATCATTCGAACTGTTTTCCGACAACCAGCCACAACGCGTATTGTGAGGCAGTTTCCTTGTCATGTCTTGTCAAAGCAGAGATTGTGTCCCCTTATCACGGGATTCTCATCAATACGGGTATGGGTAATCCCACCGTGCCATCAATCGTGGCGCTTGAGAAGTAAGCGATTCTCAATGGGCAAGTGAGGAGGCGCACCGCTTTCGTCGCCTCTATAAAGGGATAAAGGACCCTCATTTTCACCCACACCCTCCTCCTCCTTTGCTCATCCTTGCCTCCCCGAGCTCCAGCGCCCTAGTCCAAGTCTTCTCCACACAGTTAAACATGTCCGGAGCAAGAGGCAAGTGGGTGGCTTCCACCGTGAAGGAGAAGCATTTCGCGAATCTTCGGGTGGCCGGATACTTTGCCGCGGACATAGCGCACCGGCTACTGGACGACGAGCAGGTCATTCCAACCCCGAGACCCCACGAGAGGGTCATGTTTCTCGCCCACTTCGTCCGTGGACTGGGATTTCTGCTTCATCCCTTCGTCCGCGGGCTCATGTTCTACTACGGGCTAGATTTCCATGATCTAGCCCCAAACTTCGTCCTCAACATCTCGGCGTTTATCATCATATGCGAGGCCTTCCTCCGTATCCAGCCTCACTTTGGCTTGTGGCTGCAAATCTTCTGCGTGAAGCCGAAGATCGTAAGCGGCCAGCAAGCGGAGTGCGGAGGGGCCATGGTGGGCAAGATGCCTAACGTCACCTGGCTTGAGGCTCCTTTGTGGAGACCGTGAAAGGGTGGCAATCGGGGTGGTTCTACATCACCAAGCCGCACGACGCCAACTGGGCGGCGGCCCCCGAATTCCGATCCGGAACTCCCATGCGGCTCACCTCCTGGGAAAAGAAGGGCCTGGCCTGGGGCGAACCTGCGGAGCTGACCGGACTCCAAAACTGCATCAAGAATATGAAGGACAAGAACATCAAGCTTGTCAACGTGATCCAAGTCATGCTCGTTCGCCGGATTCCTCCATGCCAAAGGCGAGCGTTTAATCTGTGGGAGTTCATCCCGACCAAACACCAGACGCTTCGAAAGCTCTATGGCATGAAGCACAAAGACGCGTGGAAGGCACTGTTCAAGGCCTCCGAAGTACCTCCTCCCATATCCGAGGACCGTGGACTTCACGCCACACGGCCTCCCCGTCCGGTGAGTTTTTCGACTACCACCAGATTCAGTTCTTCCAAAGTATTCTTGGGGGAGTCTTAAGTAATTGTGCATGTTTGATTAGGATTATGTGGAGACAGCAGAGCGGATTGACTGTCTGGCTCCGCTGCCCAAATGTCTGGCCGATGCTCTCCCGACGGAGATGCTAGTTCCGGCGCCCTACAAGGCACCGGGGAAGAAGGCCAAAAAGAAGGCCCTGGGGACCAGGAAGGGTCTCCGGCGTAAAGTTGTACCGGAGGCCTCGTTCGAAGACGACGAGGCACACTCCTCCCCTGAAGGGGAGGAAGAGGAAGAAGAAGAGGCCGCCCCATTCGGAGAGGATGAGGGGCCTGAGAAGGCGGACCAGGGGGCCAGGAAAAGCTCCCGGCGCAAGGCTGTCATACCCTCGTCGTCCGATGACGACGAGGCAGATTCCTCCCGTGGAGGTGGGGAGAAACAAGAAGAAACTCTACCTCCCCGTACTGGGGGGAGAAAAAGAGGAAAGTCGCCCCGTAGGGGGAGGCTGGGACGTCCAAGAAGGGCAAGGTGTCCCTTCCGGACTACTCCGCCATCACCACTGATAGCGAGGAGTGGTGGCTGCCCAGGGCGAAGCCCCTAGTGCGAACGTAAGTATCCGCACTCTTATCATAATTTTGCTTCATAGTTTTGTTATAACGCAGAACTTGTATATAGTCCGGCCAGGGTCCATCCCGAGGTGTCGTCTTCGGATGGGTCTTTGAGCGATTCAGCGATGAACTCGCTCCTGACAGCCACTACTCCTCAGCCTGCGGATGACACAGAGGTGTTGTCTCAAAGGCTCCCAGAGATGGGGGAGGTGGCTCTGGAGGCGCTCCAAGGCGGCATTTCGGACGTCGGACACGCGGGGTTCAAGATCCCCGCGGATCATGTTGATGGGAGCCGCAGTAAGCCGGGCTCTCAGTCGAACACTATTCCGGAACCTCCAGTGGTTCCGGACTCAGGCAGGCAGCCCCTCGTTAGGGAGGGCGAGCCGTCTGTGCCGAGGACTTCTGCTACACCCGAGGCATTGGATTGTCTGCTGGAAGCGCTTCGAGGGGCTTCCATAGATGAAGAGCACCGTACTCTTATGAGTGCGGTGATTCAGAAGGTTTTGTCCGCCAAGATCGGACTAACCGAAGCTTGCACCAGCCTCCTGACAGGCTTTGAGGTAAGTAATAAAAATCTGTGAAATTACCAACCGATAGGTAGTAACCCCTGATACTCTGTTTGGTGTTCGGAAAGAAAAACCAAATGAAGGGTCAATCATAATCCGCAGGAGTCTAATAATAAGTGTGAATGTGAATAAGCAGGCTATGCTGCTTGCCGCTGCCATCCGCACAGCCGAGATCCCCGGACTAAAGCGGGATCTGGAGCAGGCGCAGGGAGAGCTCGACCTCACGAAGAGGCAGCTTGAAGAGAACAAAGGTGAGTGAGTCCTCGCTCTTATGTAATGAAGGATAGATAAAATTGGTTATTCTAACAATGAAGCCTCGTGATTTTGTAACAGGGGCCACCACCGAAGCGGCGTCTCTGCAGAAAGCGCTGTCCGAGGCCGAACACAAGGCGTCCTTGGAACGCAAGGAGCGCGAAAAACAAGATGCTAGAGTGGGCGAGGTACAGCAAGAGCTCCAGGAGCTCGACAAGAAGTTCGAGTCCGTGGAGCATGAGCTTAAGGTGAAAGAGGCCGAGCTTGCAAAGGACCTTGCTAGTATAAGAGACGCCAAGGCCGAAGCCGAGAAGGCACAACAGGAAATCCAGGAGGCTAAGAAGATAGCGGAGGGTAAGAAATTCTTTATGCAAAGCAAGCATGTGGAGGAGGCGTTCCTTTTACTTACCCGAATTTGGAGCTCTCCAGGGGCATTCGCTGATCTCCCATGCAGCGTATCAAACCCCGCGGAGTTCTACCATGTCGAGGAGGGGAGCACAACAGAGAAGCTGTTCTGGTCCCAGTATACTGGGGCTGAACATCCAACGCCTCTAAGTGACCAACTGAAGCAGTTGGTTGAACTCCACAGGGCGGCCGAAGTGGCTATGAAGGATTTCATAGTCCGGACGTGGCCCGGTGAGCCCCTGCCCACCAGCTACTTCGGCCTGATCAAGCGAATGGTGAATGCTTGTCCGCGGCTTGAAGTGATCAAACAATCCGTTTGCATTGAGGGTGCCCGCCGGGCATTTGCCCGTGCGAAGGTGCATTGGGGCAAGCTGGATGCGGAGAAGCTGGTGAAGGACGGGCCGCCAAAGGGCAAGGTGCATCACTGTCCCGAGAGATATTATGAAGGCGTTATGAAGGGCGCTCGTCTCGTGGCTGATGAATGTACCAAGGACGCAATTTTAGAATGAATTCACTTCTGTCATGTTTGTAATATAAGGACGAAGTTACTTGCGCTATGTAGCGCCTTTTGATTTAAAATATTAACTTCTGTTCGTCTGTTTATAAAGTTCTGAAAGTAGGCCAGTCGTCAGCTTCTGCCCCCACGTAACTAGTACTGGGGTGTTCGTGGGAAACCTAGACACTCTTTATCCAAATGTTTGGTCCCTAAAGGAGGTGTCTAGCGCAGTGAACAAGGCAATCGGACTATGCGGCTTTACAACCTTCACTTAGCCATAGAAGTCTACAATTTTAAATTTTGGCGAAGCCCCTAGAGTTCGGAAGGCCGAACTGGGGCGCTATGTACGCCTAGATCGGATGAGGCCGATTCCTCGCCTAAAGCGGAAAAATCTTTAAGGATTTCAAGACCTCTCAAACAACGACCAGCTCTCGCCACATCATGCCGGTCAGTTTTCGGCTTTCTCTACTGAGGTGCTCGTCCGGAAGAACCGGGACACAATCGCAGTAGTTCTCCCTGTGCTACCTTAGCCGATATAATGGAACGTAAGGTACCAAAACAAGGGAGCCGGCCTATCCCAACTATGGACCCAAGACATGATTCGGAGCTGATGCATATAGTGCTATAAGTTCGGGGTGCCGCACTGTTGAAAGTGTTCGGACTTTGCTTGCCGTATTGCGGGGCGCCATAAGAAGCCCCTGGCAAAGTAAACATACCAAGGTGTACGGATGCAATAGTAAATAAACATTTATAGAAAAAATGTGCAGATATGAATAATAAGCTGACGCTATATATGATCTCCCATCGATGAATAATACATTTAAGCGTATGTTTACAATGGGTGCGTTTAAGCAGAAGTAAATAGGACTATTTAACACGTCCTATCCAAGGGCAGGCTGCATATAGGTATACAAAACAGGTATAATGATCGTGAACAGATTCCACCTGGGTATTTCCTTTCGTGCGCGAAGCCTGTTACCTCCTTGGTTTTCTCTCCAATGTAAGTCCGTCAATCCGGCTCTTCTGAAGAGGCTGCTCTAAAGCAATGTCCTGAAAGATAAAAAGGGAGGGTTATGAAGGTATGTTGCAGTGATACCGCACTGTTGACTGAGTCACTACTGAGCCTCCGCCTGTGCCCATGGTATTTTGAGTGCGTAATTGTGTACGGGTGGCACGGATGCTGCTATGATGGGGCTTGAGCGGAGGCCGGACTGTTAGTCACGCTCTTGGTGTGCCTGGTGATCTTATTGCAAGGTGCTCCGGACTTGCTTGACGGTGCTCGAGGTTGTCATCGCCGGATTGGTGGTTTGTCGGATGAGGCTGCATTGTACTTCCACTACGAGGGCTGCAATATGCTCTTCTGTACGGAGAGAGCGGTCCATATTTCCGTTGACTGTTATGACCCCGCACGGTCCTGGCATCTTGAGCTTGAGGTATGCATAGTGTGGTACTGCATTGAATCTAGCGAATGCGGTTCGTCCGAGCAGTGCGTGATAACCACTACGGAAAGGGACGATATTGAAGATGAACTCTTCGCCTCGGAAGTTATCCGGAGATCCGAAGACCACTTCCAATGTTATAGAGCTCGTACAACGGGCCTCTACTCCAGGAATTACACCTTTAAAGGTGGTTTTGGTGGGCTTGATCCTTGAAGGGTCGATGCCCATTTTGCACACCGTGTCTTGATAAAGCAGGTTCAGGCTGCTGCCTCCGTCCATAAGGACTAGTGTGAGGTGAAATCCGTCTATGATTGGGTCTAGAACCAATGTGGCTGAGCTGCCGTGATGGATGCTGGTAGGGTGATCCCTACGATCAAAGGTGATCGGACAAGCTGACCATGGGTTGAATTTGGGGACGACTGGCTCCATCGCATAGACGTCCCGTAGTCCTCGGTTCCGTTCCCGCTTGGGAATGTGAGTGGCGTAGATCATGTTGACCGTTTTCACCTGGGGGGGGGGGATTTCTTCTGTCCCCCCTTGTACGGACGCCGGGGCTCTTCGTCATCGTTGCTGTGTAACCCCTTGTCCTTGTTTTTGGCATTTATTTTACCGGCCTGTTTGAACACCCAATAGTCTCTGTTAGTGTGGTTGGCTGGCTTGTCTGGGGTGCCATGAATTTGGCACGGGCGTTCCAGTATGCGGTCCAGACTGGACGGTCCTTGATTGTTTCATTTGAACGTCTTCTTCCGCTGGCTGGATTTGGATCCACTGAATCCGGCGTTGACTGCCATGTCTTCAGTGTTGTCGCCATTGTTCCATCGCTTGTGTGTATTGCGCCGTGGCTTGCCATTGTCATGGACATCCGAAGTGCCAGAATGTGACGTAGTGCTACTGCGAGCCAACCAGCTGTCCTTGCCCGCGCAAAAGCGGGTCATTAGTGTCATTACAGCCGCCATGGACTTGGGTTTCTCCTGGCCGAGGTGTCGGGCGAGCCACTCATCGCGGATATTATGCTTAAAGGCCGCCAGGGCTTCGGCGTCCGGACAGTCAACTATTTGGTTCTTTTTAGTTAGGAACCAAGTCCAGAATTTCCTTGCTGATTCTCCGGGTTGTTGAGTAATGTGGCTCAAGTCATCGGCGTCCGGTGGTCGCACATATGTGCCTTGGAAGTTGTCGAGGAATGCGTCTTCCAGGTTTTCCCAACTGCCAATGGAATTTGCGGGCAGGCTGTTTAGCCAGTGCCGGGCGGGTCCTTTGAGCTTAAGGGGAAGATACTTGTTGGCGTGTAGATCGTTTCCGCGGGCCATGTGAATGTGGAGAAGGAAATCTTCAATCCATACTCCAGGGTCTGTTGTGCCATCGTATGATTTGATGTTTACAGGTTTGAACCCTTCTGGGAATTCGTGATCCATTACTTCATCGGTGAAGCAGAGGGGGTGTGCGGCGCCTCTGTGCCGGGCTATGTTACGACACAGTCCGACTAAGTCTGGCTGACTGTGTTCGACCCGGCCGGATTTACTGTTAGTGTATCCGGTATGACGGACATCGTCATGTGCTGCAGCGCGCCCCCGTGATCCATAGATCGATTTTGGTTGTCCTGCGTTTTTTTCCAATCTGTCTTGCAGGTCCTGAGTATTGCCCCGGGCCATAGTAAACTGGCGCGGGGGTGCGGGCTGGTATTCAGGCTGATATGCCGTTTTATCCCGGCCACGAGGTGGCCGATCAAACGTGTGGCGCTCGAGTCCGTATTCCTCGGCTGCCAGGACTTCTGTCCATCTATCTGTGAGTAGGTCTTGATCAGCTTGAACCTGCTGCTGCTTCTTCTTCAGGCTCTTCGCAGTGGCAATAAGCCGGCGCTTGAAGCGCTCCTGCTCCACGGGATCCTCAGGCACGCCGAACTCGTCGTCGCCGAGGCTAATCTCGTCTTCGTAGGGGGGCATGTAGCTGTCCTCCTCCGGATAGCCGTCCGTCGCCTGTTCATCTGGGCTGTCCTGCCCATCCTCCTACTCGGCTTGCTCGAAGGCAGGCTGATCGGGGTTGTATTCATCTTCGGCACCGTCCGGATTGTTTTCGTCTCCGGTGCCGGTATTGCTGTGGCGGGGCTTGGAGCGGCGCTGGTGACGCCCATGCTTTGCTTTCTTCTTGGAGGGGTTATCCTCCATTGCCTCCTCGCCATTGGTTTCCTTAGGCGTGTCCACCATATATATGTCATATGAAGAGGTGGCTGTCCACCGCCCCGTGGGTGGTGGTTCCTGATTTTCTCCTACATCGTTGTCCAAACCGTCAATGTCCTCGAAGTCAAAGTCCAGCACGTCGGTTAAATCATCGACCATGGCTATGAAGTGGGTGGTGGGTGGGCAATGAACTCCTTCGTCGCTAACTTCCCACTCGGGCTAGACATAGTTCGGCCGAGAGCCTCCTGACAAAGAGAGAGACTTTAATGAATTCAGCATGTCGCCAAAGGGCGAATGCTGGAAGATGTCCGCGTCGGTAAACTCCATAACCGGAGCCCAGCCAAGCTCGGCGGGCTCAAGAGCGTGCAGACTGGAACCTACAACCGGATACGAGTCCGGGGGTCCGGAATCACAGGTGCCTCTAAAGGTGAGGCCAGGGTTCGGCTCTACCGCCAATGCATGTGCGGCCTACGGGGTGGGGTCCATCCTCCCGTCCTCAGGCCATGCAGTATGCTCCAGATTTAGGTCCGGGGCTACTGCAGGGGTGATATCCCGAGCGTTGTCCAACGGCAGGTCTAGGCCATGCTCGTCATGACTGTCCCACGCTCCTGGCACAGGCCAGATTCCGTCGAAGATCAAGTCTCCACGGATATTGGCCGTGTAGTTCAGGTTTCCGAACCTGACCTGGTGGCCGGGGGCGTAGCTGTCGATCTGGTCCAGATGGCTAAGCGAATTGGCCCGCAGTGCGAAGCCGCCGAACACGAAGATCTGTCTGGGGAGAAAAGTCTCACCCTGGACTGTGTTGTTGACGATTGAAGGCGCCATCAAGCCTCACAGCGGCGACACAGAGGAACTCCCAATGAAAGCACCAATGTCGGTGTCAAAACCGGCGGATCTCGGGTAGGGGGTCCCGATCTGTGCGTCTTAGGCTGATGGTAACAGGAAGCAAGGGACACAATGTTTACCTAGGTTTGGGCCCTCTCGATGGAGGTAAAACCCTACTTCCTGCTTGATTAATATTGAAGATATGAGTAGTACAAGAGTAGATCTACCACGAGATCATAGAGGCTAAACCCTAGGAGCTAGCCTATGATGGTATGATTGTAATTGTGATCGGCCTTCTAAGGACCAACCTCTCCGGTTTACATAGACACCGGAGAAGGCTAGGGTTTACATGGAGTCGGTTACAAGGAAGGAAATATAATATCCGGATCACCAAGCTTGTCTTCCACGCAAAGGAGAGTCCCATCCGGACACAGGACAAAGTCTTCAGTCTTGTATCTTCATAGTCTAATAGTCCGGCCAAAGTATATAGTCCGGCTGTCCGGATACCCCCTTATCCAGGACTCCCTCAGCGGCATTGGGATTGGTCGGGTGAATATGAATCGGCTTCGTTTCACCAGTCGACTGAAATGCAGAATCCATGGCAGGCTTCTTGGCTCGGAGCAAATCACTCGGATCTGCATTCTTCTGATACTCTTGGAGTTCAACTGCTGCCATCTGCGCATCAGCAATTTTGGAACTTTTCTGGAAGCATTCATCTGCTTTCTACCGATTTCCAGTAACTGTGATAACACCTTTGGGGCCAGGCATCTTCAACTTGATGTACATGTAACATGGTCGAGCCATAAAATATGCGTAGGCAGGCCTACCCAGAATGGCATGATAAGCACTCTGGAAATCCACGACTTCAAATGTCAACTTCTCCTTATGGTAATGCTTGGAATCGCCAAAAACCACGTCGAGAGCAATCTGGCCAAGTGATTCGGCTTTCTTCCCAGGGATAACACCATGGAAACTCATATTGCTCTCGCTAAGTTTGGACATCAGAATGCCCATCCCCTTCAAGGTTTCAGCATAAACGATATTCAGACCGCTACCACCGTCCATCAGCACTTTAGTCAGTCTAGTGCCTCCGACCATGGGGTCGACCACCAACGCTTGCCTCCCGGGGGTGGCTACACGAGCAAGATGGTCAGACTGGTCGAATGTGATGGATGTCTGGGACCATTTGAGGTATGTGGTCGTCGTTGCCGGAGCGACCATATTCACTTCTCTATCGATAACTTTCAACCGACTCTTGCTCTCAACATCAGCAAAAATCATGAGGGTGGAATTGACTTTGGGATAACCGTCGTCTTCCTCTTCATCCTCATCTTTGTCCGACTCTTTATCCTACTCACCGGGTTGTTTTTCTCGGAACTGCTGGATCAGGAGTCGACATTGTCAAGTGGTACGCTTAGGGTAGATCAGATTACCCTCTTCGTCCTTCTTCGTGTGGATGTGACATGGCAAATCCAACACATCATTCCCTGCTTGATCCTTTACCTTCTTAGGGGGGCCAGGGCCCTTTAGGTTTTCCCTTAAACTTTCCTTGAGCTACTGCTGCGATCTCACCGGGCGCTGCGGGCTCGGTCTTACGCTTCTGTTTCCGACTGGAATTACCTCCACCGGCCTCTTGGCCGACTGGCTTACTCTTTCCGCTACGGAGTCGATCCTCTTCTTCTCCGTCAGTGTACCGGGTGGCTATTTCCATCATCTGAGTCAGAGTCATATCTCTAGTCCGACCGAACTTCAGGACCAACTCTCGGTATTTGACGCCTTCCTTGAAGGCACACACTGCTTGATGCTCTGATACATTTTCAACGGTGTGATGCAAAGTGGTCCACCTCTGAATGAAATCTCTCAAAGTCTCACTCGGCCTCTGCACACAATGCTGCAACTCGGTCAATCCTGCTGGTAGCTTGCAAGTGCCCTCAAAAGTTTTGATGAACACTCGAGCCAGCCCCTTCCCAACTGTATATACTGCCTGGAGCTAATTGAGTCAACCATGCTCGGGCCGACCCTTCCAACATCAGAGGAAGATGTTTCATCGCTACTTCATCGTTTCCACCTCCAATCTGCAGAGCCACTCGGTAATCCTCAAACCAAGTTTCAGGCTTGCATTCTCCAGTGAACTTACTGACTCCGGTCGCCAACCTGAAGTTGGGAGGAATCACTGTCGCCCTGATGGCTCTGCTGAAACACTCTGGACCGGAAACATGCACTCTGTTGCCACTTGGACGATCTCTGCCAGGGTCTTCTCTATGCGCTCTGTTCCGGTTGACTAGGCCTTGAACGAGAATGGATCTCGCATCGAAGCCCAGCTCTCTTGGGTCGACTGGTGCTCTGTGCTCGCCACTGTGACGACGTCTATCATCGTTCTGCCAAGGCACATATGATGCACTCCTCGGAGGAGGCGTGGGCACTTGATGACGATTGTCGCAGTCAAGCTGATGATCATACTGTCCAAGGCCTTCACGCCACAGGGGCGATCTTGGGCTGTGGGCCGACTGAACTGTATCCGCTACTATGGATCTGCTGTGAATCCTATTTCGCGACTGAGACACTGCTGTGTTCTGCTCTCCTGCTGCCCGGAGCAAGGCCCAGATTTTCATCAACCCTCTGCCAGCCTCAAACTGGGAAGGTTGGATCAACTCTGCTATTTGGGCCGCAGCTGTGAGGTTCTGAATCAGAGTATGGTGTACCTTAGGCAGAGGCGGGAAAAGTTGCCGTTGACTAGACTCAGGGACCCGCTCCCGAGCACGCTCGTCGAGAGCGCGCTGAAGGTTCTCTAGTCGAGTGTGCTCAGCCAAATTAGCCAGGCGCACCTCCTCCAAGGCCCGAGCCTTGGGGGTTTCTCCAACGATGGGCATGTGCAGTGCATCCATGTTGCGGCGACGAAGTTCTTCCCTCTGCTGCGAAGAAAGGGGTTCGGGATGGTATTCCTCATGGACGCGTGACGGATCGCCGCCACCATCTTTGCCGTCTTCACACAGAAGCCAGGTGGACCACGCGGTCCATGACCATCCAGACTTCAGCTGCAGGGTCGCTGCTATCGCACTCGGATGCGGTCTCCGCGGAGCCATTCGATAGATTGAGAAGGCCATGGAGAGTTTTGTCGGGCTCGATTGCCGCAACTTGATGGGTGGCCGAACGCCGAGCCACCACGTGTTTCACCCACCATTGATGCCGTAATCGACCGGATCGCTTGCGGCGGCAAACAGCAGGGAGGGAAGACATCATTGGAGCCGACTGATACTGAGTCGACGCCTGTCGGAGAAGGACGCCGCGAACACACGCGCGAAAGTGCGTCGCCCCTCGGACGGGGAGCGCCTCAATGTCAAGGGGAGCTTCTTGAAGCCACGCGGAGTCGTCAGCGACGAAAACAAGCACGCCGAGACGGATCTCACGGCCCTCAGCCAATCCGCCGCCGGAAACTATGATGATGATGATCGGAAAAACTTGCAACTCACCAACAAGTCGCTAAGACACCTGCCCCATGGTGGGCGCCAACTGTCGTGGTTCTAAGACTGACAGTAGAAAGGGGGGTAGGTATGGAGAGGCAAGATCTCAGCTATGGTGAAGGTGTACACACGAGGTTTACGAGTTCAGACCCTTCTCGGTGGAAGTAACAGCCCTACGTCTCGGTGCCCGGAGGCGGTCGATTGGATTATATGTGTGATGTTACAGGGGGTGCAAACCCTTGTGCCAGAGGAGTTTGGCCTAAAGCCAGGGCTCCCCCAGTGGTGATGTTGTCCTTGATAACAAGGTGAGCCATCAAGCCTTACCGTGACGACACAGTGGAACTCTCAATGAAAGCACCAATGTCGGTGTCAAAACCGGCGGATCTCGGGTAGGGGGTCCCGAACTGTGCGTCTAAGGCTAATGGTAATAGGAGATGGGGGACATAATGTTTACCCAGGTTCGGGCCCTCTCGATGGAGGTAATACCCTACTTCCTGCTTGATTGATCTTGATGATATGAGTATTACAAGAGTTGATCTACCACGAGATCGTAGAGGATAAACCCTAGAGGCTAGCCTATGATTATGATTGTTGTCGTCCTACGGACTAAACCCTCCGGTTTATATAAACACCGGAAGGGGCTAGGGTTACACAAAGTCGGTTACAGAGAAGGAAATCTACATATCCGAATTGCCAAGCTTGCCTTCCACGCAAAGGAGAGTCCCACCCGGACACAGGACGAAGTCTTCAATCTTGTATCTTCATAGTCCAACAGTCCGACACAAGTACATAGTCCGGTTGTCCGAGGAACCCCTAATCCAGGACTCCCTCACCCCTCTCCACATTTGCAGACAAGGCTTCCCTCGTTCATCCTTATATCCAACAACCTCATTGTTGAGCAATTAAGAAAGGAAGCCTCTGGAACAAACTAGCCTGGTGGCCGCTGCCGGCGTTGTCAATCCCCATGCCTCTGCTCAGTCCGACCACCAATCACTGTCGTGGTTCTAAGATTGACAGTAGAAAGGGGGGTAGATATGGAGAGGCAAGATCTCAGCTATGGTGAAGGTGTACATACGAGGTTTACAAGTTCAGGCCCTTCTCGGTTGAAGTAACAACCCTACGTCTCGGTGCCCGGAGGCGGTCAATCGGATTATATGTGTGATGTTACAGGGGGTGCAAACCCTTGTGCCAGAGGAGGGGGGTGGCTTATATAGAGTACGCCAGGAACCCCACCGCCCTCCATTACAAGGGACTTAATGTATATAAAGTGGCGGCGTTACTGGTAACGCCAGCCTTAACTGCTGTTAATGACCTTAAAGACTACGGAGTGAACGCCTGCCCGTTGTAATGCTGAGTGACTCCTGGTCTTCGGTAGGTCAAGTGATTCTCTGGATGGTCGAGTGACAGTAGAGAGGAGGACTCCCGAGTGACATGACTGTCGAGTGGATTGCACTCGACATCTTTGACTGGGGGTCGCTTGTTGCCTCTTGGACTTCTTATCTTCTAGGGTAGTGACCTTGGGTAGGACGTATAGGTCGGGCCTATGACCCTACCCCAGGTCTGTATCCTCATCAATCACCACCATGCCCCACTCCTCTTCACCTTATCTCATATTTCTCGAGATATCATTAGTTTTTACACATGGGATTACTCCCGCATGGGTCAATCACAACAAGTGTTTTATAAAAACATGCATTTTGATGTTCCGTGCAATGCACGGATCTTGCTAGTACTCCTACAGAAGACTAAGTTGGTGATGATGGTGTGTCTGCCATCCATCGTTTCTGACCATTAGTTCTACATCTAATGACTGTGAGGTAAGTTGTTGCCTTTTCTCACCAACATCCCACTTATCTACCAATTTGCAGAAAACCCCATAATTAGTATATTAAAACCAACCACATCCCTCCCTGACCTCACCAAAACAGCCCAAGGAATATATTCTAATTGAAACATAATATATCTCTAGTGATATATGTATATCAAAATTAGAGTGTTTTGTCATCAAGTTTGTGAATAAGTATTATTCTAATTATGATTCGTTGCAACGCACATGAACATTGCTAGTATTTCCAACCATACATTTTTTCCTGGTATTCCATAGTTTCGAGTTTTCCATCAAGATATTAGTCACTCATGGTTGATATTTACTTTCAATCATGTACACATATGCACTATGTAACTAGCCTTGCTTATTGGCTTCCAAAGCTTAACTTTCACTCCTACTTACAAAGTGTAGAGTATTTAACAAAAAACACCACTTTCAACCAGCCCTAGGAATAATCTGTTGTACAAAAAATAGCAAAAAAATACCCAAAATTTATTAATCTACGCCAAAAACTACTACCTTGTACTCCTACCGATTTGGTTCGTTTAAACACATTTATGACAGGGTTGGCCCACACGTCCGTGCTGACGAGGCAGCTTAAACCAACACATTTTGTTTGACTGTTGACACAAGGGACCCACATCTGACCTTCTATCCTGTTATTCCCCCTCAAATCATTATTTTTCCTGAACATTACTTCAAACAGTACTGATGCGTGTTCGTCGGTGGAGCCGGTGATGAGCGAGTTGGCTGCCGCTCCGCCGGACGGGCCGGACGCCGCGCTAGCCTCTGCACGGATTGGCAGGCTGGCCTGAGCATGACTCACGAGTGAGCAAGCCGCCGTGCTGGCCTTCGCTCGAGCCAGATGGCTGGCCTTAGCGCGGCGCGCGCGAGCAAGCCGCCGCACCTCCGTGCCAATCTAGCTAGCAAACCTTGCAGACAAGGAGCTAGACAGAACTATCTTAGCTAGCTAGCTGCCGCAAGCGCCGGACGGAGCTGGCATCCGGGCTACCGAAAGATGGGCTCCGCATCGCTGGTGGTTTTAACCTCGCCTTCTGCCGCCGGCGGTAGCTGCGTCCCATGGCCGAGGATTACTAGGTGGATGGACCGGAGGTAGGAGGTCACTCGGGGATTTTTGTGCAGACTGACATGTAGGTCCCACAAGTCATAATGCTCGGTCGAATAGAAAGCATTGACTTAATGGCCGACATGGGCCCTGTCAGAGGTTAGAGTTAGATTCTAACCCTGAACTAACTCTAACCAAAGTGGTGTTTGGATGGCAGGGTTAGATTGACAACAAATGTATCCAAACAGGGCCATGGGTTGAAACGTGCCTATAACGGAACTTTGTAGAGTAGCCGTTTATTGGTAGGGCTGGTTGGTAAGAGCATGTACAATGGTTGATAAGGTAGTCTTATCTTAAGTCTGCCACGTATGCAAGTGGTAGTAGTTTCTTGGCATTATTAGTGGTTTCTTGCATTATTAGGGGTTTCTTGTAAAGAACAATGTACTACTAGCGACAAAAGGCGATTCTAGGTTGCGTTGTACTCCAACGAGTACTACTAGTGCTCACGAGAGTGTGTACCTCGTTTTGTGGATTCGATCCTGGCCGAACGCACGGCGGCCTTTTTTTAAATAGTAACTTTGCTGCGAGCCAATATTTTACACGGGTAGTTTGAGTTTTGAAGTCAAACGGACATGCGACACCACAATCTGGGTGCACTAGATAGCCTAGCCACATGAACGGGTTTTCCTTCCCAGCATCCCGTGGCTTGCGTGCTCGCCCTAGCCGCACCTCGGTTGCAGCTTCCTCATCAGCTAGTAGCATATTTAAAGTAGCGCCTCCCAATTAAGCCCGAGGAGCCGGAAAAGCCTGGCGGGGCATTGGTAACTGTGCAATATGCCATCGTACGTAAATTGCTCTACTACTACTCTGTAGCTTGTGGTGTTGCACGCATGGACTTCACTCCATTATCGGCTCTACTATTAAAGAAATTCCTCTTGACGTGTTTTTTTTGAAATGGAGGCAAAAAGCTTTGCTTCATCTCATTCATAAAGAAGGAACTACTAACAAAGTTTGACAAGATCCATTACACCTCCACAAATGGAAGCGAAAAGCCTAGTCTCGCTGTATCAAATAACTCAAATGTTCTGCCCCAGCAGTAACCGTCGCTGATAAACAGGCTGCTAGTGTGTGCATGAGAGGAGCGGCTGATTAGGCCAGCTACATGAGAGGAGCGGCTGAATAGAGCACCGAGAGTACCCACTAGGCCACTATGCAGGTGTACTTTCCCTGCATTGATAGTACATCGATGGTTCTAGAGAACAATGGTACCCTCCACTTCCAACTTCAGCTCCTTGGCCCTGAGATTCAAGAGTTCAAAACTGGTGCACTATACTAGACTAGACTGGAAGCACAGTACATCACACTACTAGTTGAGAAAAAGTAGTACTAGTACTGCTACAGTGCGAGTACGTACTCCTTTGTCACATAATGTAAGACATTTTTTTGACACTAGTTGGCGTGTACAAAAAATAGCAAAAACATACCCAAAATTTCTTAATCCACGCCAAAAACTACTACCTAGTGCCAAAAAAATTCTTACGAGTGCTATTATTTACAGTATAATGCAATCCCATAACGTCCCATAATGCTAGTACTAGTAGTAAATAATAGCCTCACCCCTTCCCTAAAGAACGATCTACAGTTGGAAGGGACGAGGCCCTGCGGTTACTACGCTCTTATCTCCTCCTCGCCAGTTCCCCTCCCACCGAAGAGAAGGCAGTTCGTTGCTGCTCCCATGGATTTGCTAGGCGGTTCTCCTCCTCGTTGGGGCTGGGAGACCTTGGACGATGATCCTATGGGAGAAATCGCACGCCGCTCCGACGTCCTCACCGCCGCAAGACTCGGTGCTTCCTGCACCAACTTTTTCAAGACGGTGCTTAAGTAGGCTTGGGAAAAGGCCAGGCTTGTTGGTCTTCCATGCGTCCTCAAGGAGAAGGTTCTTCTATGGGACAATCCTTCGAACAGTCCACCGCTCCCTGGCCATGGTTGCACATTGACTCCGCTAGAGTTGCCGACGTTGAGAGGTAGTCGGATTTTGTCCGGTGAGCAGGTCAGTAACGGAGTTTGATCATGTAGTACTTAGTTATTCCATTTCCGTCCCGTAATTTCTCCGCTACCCACCATCTTATATATAGGTCTGGGCCAGTGCCAATGAAGATTGGCTTGCATACCTCCGGCCGGATACCACCATCATTTTGCACAACATCCACAGCAGTGCGGCCGTTCTGGTAGACCCCTTCTCCACCATTGGGATCGGCCTTCCAGACTGGCTGGGCTTGAATACGTATGATGATGCCTACATGAGATTGAAGAAGATAGCAATTGCGGACCCGCCGACAAAGCGACGCGGCTACGACAATTACTATCTCATCGCGGTGTTCGACATAAGGATTGCCATCAATGCAAGAGGCAGTAATGGCAGAGGTTGGCGCATGTTGGCGGCGGCAGATTTGTACCCCTACACGTTCGAAGACGTCGTGTGCTGTCTAGGCTGCATCTTCGCGGTGACAAACCAGGGGACTTGTTTCATCTGGTAGCCATCCTACGGTACGGGAGATTACAAACGGAATGCACAAACCATCATTTGCATCCCTAACGGTACTCCATTATTTTGCAGGGACCAGTCATCCCCCGATAAAAATAAGACCGCCGATCCTGGATGTGCATTTGCATCCGTGATTCGGTCTAACCTGGAACCTTGTAGCTGACTTTGGCATATTGGGATCAACTATCTTAGTACTTGTTACCCATGGTACCACTGATGTGCAACATGGTCACATAATCTACTACGATCGGACCGTCACCATCTATGCAGGTATTCCATTTTCTCTCGCCTTCTCTTTCATTGTTGTACTAGTACTTACTAGTACTAGTAGGAGTACTTTTTACCTTGGAGGACGCATATAGCTAGCTAGGCCCTTGAAGACTTGAACCCACTAGCTGCCACCATTTTTGTTTTTCCATGTCTTACTATCTCATCCATGTAGCCAAGAGTGGCTATATATAATAAGCCGGTTGCTTCCTCTATACCGGAGTAGTGCTATTTGCTGCACAACATTACTGACCGCCATATTTGAGCACAACATTATTATGCATGGACCTTGACTATGTACGTCACCATGTGTCCAGATCTGAGATGCCGCATGCACCAGATGAACGGCGCTGAGTTCGACCCCCGTGATGCTACGTGGGTGCAAGGAACACTCTTGGAGAGTACTCGCTTTTCATTGGGGACAACTACCCCATTGTGAAGCGGATGCCACCTTCCGTGCACGACATGGAAGGCCTGCCGTTCATGAACCATGGTTGTGTCTTCAGTGTGCACCGCCGGATGAACGACATGCTAGGACATGCTATCCCTGATTTATGCCGCTTCAGCTTGGATGAGTCTCCATTATGTGGAACCGGACTAGAAAGCTGCGACAATGATTCCCGTTGCCCACCGCTATGGATCATGCCATCCATGAAGAATACCTGGGACTGGAACCTGGAGGAGGGCATGTAGCCCATCTATAACGTGTAAGTGGAGTACGGTAAATTGTGAACGGTAGCGCTGTGAATATATGTAGACTAGTTGTGCACAAATTTATCACATGAATTGGAGATGAACTTGTGTGGCATATTGACATTTGTCCTTTAGAATTTATTACTAGTAAATATGTTATGTGTACGTGCAACTTGTGTGGTTGTTCCACGGGCTCCATCATGCTCTTTGAGAAAAAAAGGTGGCACAACTTTGGATATACGTGACGTGGCGGCATCATACAGTAGCATCGTTCGCTATAGTTGTAGTACACTCCTACTAGGACGACAACTCCTATAAAACCTTGCACTTGGCTCTTTGCCTCTTCGGGAGGCTCAATATTTCGTACTCGTGTGAACCTTGCACTTGGCTCTTCGCCTCTTCGGAAGGTCCAACAATGATGATACTACAGTACAATATGCTCCTGGCAATCTGACACGGATTGAACTGCTGCACGTCCACCGCGAGGGAGAGGGCGAGGGAGAGGGAGAGGGAGAGGGAGAGGGCGCTGTAGTCAAAACCCTCTCCTCGTCCTGTGAGCCACCGCGCACGTGGGCGAGGGAGAGGTGTAGTAAGCAAGCTTCTCCTCGGTCGGTGAGTTGATGGGACACATCAAAGCAGTACCAATACTAGTCCGTACTGCGTCCTTTCCGGTTAATATGGCTTAATTTGAAACGAGAAAAATACACTGGCGGTTAATGTATGGAACAATACGCTCTTTACAGTCACTATATATAGTTTTGCGGTGATTATACAATCACTAGCTCATCGTAGAGCACTGTATTGCACCCTATTAACCGGCCACATAGTCGACGTGGCACTTTGTTGACTGGTTAAATTGTCACTTGGTTTCTGGGTCCCACCTGTCAGTTTACAGAGCAAAGAAATCAGTTAAACAAAACTTTCTGCAGGCGCGACAGGAGTCCAACCCTTGCGCGCGAACCACCCTGGCTGTGTATGTGAGTGCATGCACGTGTACTCCCTCGGTCTTCCAATAAAGAGTGTACATCAGCTAAAAAACAAAGAGTGTAGTATGTTTACACTTCCAATGCATTTAGCCTTTAATCTAAATCGATATTGATTGACTAATGCACCAACTTGTGCTCTAGGTATAGGCTACATGTCTATCCTTAATTACAACATGCAACAACCTTAATTTAATCTTCTTCTCTCAATGGTCGCATGCACACATAAGTCTACTACTTTTGGGCGTTAATTATGCCCTGGTCAATGTGTAAATCTCTAAATGTACAATCTTTCACGGACGTAGGGAGTAGGTTGAGCACTTGAGCGTGTGTGTTGCGTCGTGTGTTGTGTGCCACGTGGGTGTGTGAGTGTTATGTGCGTCCATGTGTACGTGTGAGTGTTGCATGTTGCATGCATGCATGGGGCTTACTCCCTCCCATTGGCATGTTCATATTTCAAGCCTCCTCTGTTCCCTCCATATGGTGATACTCCCTCTATTCCCTCCATATGGTGATACTCCCTCTGTTCCCAAATACGGAGTAAAAGCCTCGCTCTGTTCCCAAATACGGAGTATTTATCTTTCTAGAGATTTGAACAAGTGACTACGTACGGAGCAAAATGAGTGAAGTGAGCATGAGGCATAGGGATACTATAGAAAGGAAGTCTTCGTGATCCATTATTCCCCATCTCGGTCAGAGAGAACTATTTAGTCCTCGCAGTGAAGTGACAATACACACTGCAGCAGATGGGACACTTAATTAATAAGCTGAACCAGCGTGTTGGTGTTACTAAATCAACCTTACCCAGTACTGCCATCATGTTTGCCAGTAGAGCACGCTTCCACGAATACGCCTATGCACCTCTTTCCTCCATTAACTAACATATGGGCCCTCTTGTGGTAGACCCACATGTCATTGGTGTAACTATTTACACTTTGAAGGATGGTATATCCTGGTAGTAGTACTAGTAGAATTGAGATTTAATGCACTCTCTTCCCCGTCTTCCGCTCTTCTTCCTCCTCTCTTCTTCTTTCTCCTCTCTTCCCCATCGTCGGTCGCACACCATTTACCCCCGCTCACTGCTCGCCCACCTGCGCCATTTTCCTTGGTAGCTCGCACGTACCATATCCCCCCGCTCACTGCTCGGCCACACGAGGAGAAGCTTCTTCACTCGCCCGCCCGAATCCACTTCCCCGCTGGCTCGCAGGCACCGAAAACCTCAATGGCAGAATCGACTGACATGCAGAGCCGCGATTGGAAATCTCTCCCCGATGTTCTCCTGGAGCAGATCTGTAATCATATGGACCTACTCAGCACCGTCCGTCTGGATGCATGCTCGATGTCTTTGTACCGTCTACTCGTCTGCAACCGGCCGACTCTTTTGAAGACACCCTGCTTGCTGATGCCCGATCCTCGTAGGTGGCCCAGACACTGACTTGACGACCTACGGAGGTTGCTGTGGTGCCCCTCGACATGCTACCACTACCCGTCCACATGTCCTTCTTGCGCAGCCACTACTGGGCGGGCATGAAGGCCAGCTGGATCGTCCTCATCCACCAATCCGGTAGTCCGTGGCGTCTCGTGGATATCTATACCCAGCGAGAGATCACCCTTCCATCATTGGATACCGCCGCCATCGAGCCTCGCGGCCAGCCGAACACTCTTGTCTACTACGCACGAGATGCATCAAGCTTTTGGCTCGACCTCTGTTTGCTGAAAGTTGTAATCTGTGAAGTGCCTACACCATCAGAAGAATAGATGGATTACAAGCTCATTGCCTTGTTCAACATGGGATTAGTCTATCTTGAATCCGATCGCCATACATGGTTATGGCTCATCATCAATCCTGTTGAGGCAACATTTCTGTCTGATGCTACAGTGCACGATGGCATCGTTTACGCGGTCGACACACAGATTGGCTGCCTATACTGGTGGAATCTATCGTCGTGTAATTGTTCTATCTCATCTCATCTTTACCTTATGAATACGACTGCCTGTTCATTGTTACGAATTTAGAATAGATAGTATGTCTATAACCACATCATTGCTATATGTTCCTCTCATTTCCTAGATTTTTATGACCACACATGTTATTGTTAGTGTTGATATGAGAACAATTGGCATATAATTATTGTTAGAATAGATATTATGAGCATAACATCATGATTGCTATATGTTACTCTCATTTCCAAGATTTTTATAACAACGCATGTTATTGCTTAGATTTGATATGAGAACAGTAGTAGTAAGTGCTATGGTAGAATATGAGTAGGCTCTGTCATAGCTGTTTTCCTCTCATTGTTACATGATGTTTGAACCATGACATATTGCTAGAATATGAAAGCCATTGGCTTATTTTTTTAAACTTGGGGTACGATTATGACCACGGCATTGCAATTCTCTGTCTATGATATGTGTCACCGTTATAATAAATCTTAATTCCACACATACTCTGAGCATGATTGTTTATTTTTGTCCTTTTGGTCTCCTATTTGAATTGTTGCAGCAGACGCAAATGCGCTGGCCTTCATGATTCCAGGACCTGGAATCATACTATCCGATGGGTGGTGGTTTATCGCTCGTTCAGATGACGGCGGTCATTTGATGCTCATTCGCACGTATCAAATTGATCAAACCATTACATCAAACCACATGCAGTACAATGCATGGGGCGTTCGTGACATTGATGGCTATGTCTGCTTCATGTTCGAGAAAGATCCCAGCTCCGCTGGGCCAGGCGTATTCAACTGGAGGCGGGTTTACAGCCTCGGCAACCACTCCATGTTCCTCGGGCTCAATTATCCGATCATCCAACCAATCATCAGTCATATCACCGGCGATGATTACCGTGCTATGCAACTTCCATTCGCCAGGGGGGACTATGTTTACACATCATACCATGGGTTTCATGAATCACCATATCCAGAGATTCGTCGGCACAGCTTGTTGCCAGATAATCTTTAGTGTGTGAAAGGCATCAAGCTTCCATGCGATGGATGGCTTTTGCAAACCCGACATGTGGCGATGTGGTTCATGCGAACAACAAATATGCACAACTTGATTCGTACTGATATCTAGACTGAGCCATGTATTCTGCTGCTGTAGCAGGACCCTCTTTTGTTGGATATTATGTACTGTTGTTAGTTTGAAACACTCCTCTAGTTCGAAGGATAGATACCTTCCTGGGATCAAATGCATCCTAACTCACCTGTGTAGGATGTACTGATAATGATGATGAAGATGCTGTGCAGAAGCCATATATATATATATATATATATATATATATATATATATATATATATATATATATATATATATATATATATATATATATATATATATATATATATATATATATATATATATACAGACGGTCTATTTTGCTAATATTAGCAGAGTAACTATTCTGCACACCACTTCCGCACTGCACGCTGAACGCAAGTGCACTGCATCTTCTTGACGACGAGCACTGCAATATAGACTAGTGAACTTCGCGTTGAAAAAAATTGCACGCAGTGTTTTTTTGGTACTGTTTTCGCTCTAATTTTTTGATTGTTTATCGGAACGAGGCGTATAATATACCGTTGAAAAGCTATGGATTAGGCGCAACTTCGCTATGTTGAACACTTTTCGAGATTCCTCGCGGTTTAAGAGCAGTTTTGAAAATGGTGCGGCGGATGACGAGTGGCAGCGAGCATTTTTTCGCGTTTTTTTCTAAATCGCTTGTCGGAATGAAGCAAATGATACGCCGTTGGATAAATATCATAGAGATGCATCTTTTTTATATATAAATCTTTCTATAATTCGTTACGGTTGAAGAGCAGTTTCAAATTTACTAAATCGCGGAACTCTGTTTTTCAATTTTTTTGAAATTTTCGGTACTGTTTTCACTCCAGTTTTCTAACCGTTTGTCGAAACAAGACGTACGATATGCCGTTGGAAAGCTATGGACAAGGAGCAACTGTCCCATGTTGAAATATTTTTGAGATTCCTTACAGTTTTTAGTTAATTTTGAAAATCGTGCGGTTGACGTCGAGAGACAGCGGCTGTTTTTTCGCGAAATTTTTCCGAACGGCTGGTCAGAATGATTTAAATCATACGTCATTGGAAAGATATCGACGAGGCGCAACTTTTTCATGTAGAACACTCTCTCTAATTCCTTACGGTTTAAGAGCAGTTTCGAATTTACCGAAATGCGGACACTTTGTTTTTCGCAACACCCAAATCGACGTGGGTACTTCATCCGACTGAAAACCGCACTGCAAAGGACGAAAAAACGCACTGCATCACACGGGTAAGAGAACTGCATGGTTTCTTTTATTCAAACATAATTTTTTTAAGGACGAGAAAGTAGAGTGCACTTCACATCGGGTGTAAATGAACCACAACACTATCAAGAAGTGAACCGCATTACTTTTCTTCGCTTCCGTAACAATTTTTTTGCACTTACGAGATGAACAACATCATACGGCCGATCGCACTGCTTGAGACTGAAAACCGCACTACATCTGACGGGCAAGCGAGCTGCATAATTTCTTTTGTCGGACGTAAATTTTCTCAAGCGAGGAAGTGGTCCGCACTGCACACCGGGCGTAAGTGTACCGCAAACGTACGGAGAAGTGAACCGCATTACTTTTTTGTCGTTTCGATAACAACTTCTTTTCTATTGCACTTATAAAATGAACATCATCAAACGGCCGTCCGCACTACTTCATATGGAAAACCACACTACATTAGATTGGCAAGCAAACTTCATTATTTTTATGCATTTTATATTAAATGGAGTGGACAGAAAATCTCTTTTTAAACCAATCTACATCCATTTTAAAACAATGTGACTTCCGTGGATATACTGATTTCCAAAACGAAGTGCTTTTTTAAACCAATCTACATCCATTTTAAACCAATGTGACTTTCGTGGATATACTGATTTCCAAAACGAAGTGCTTTTTTAAACCAACCTACATCCATTTTTACTACTCTTTTCACTATGCATTTCTCAAAACAACAAAATGAAACTTGAATGAAGATCGATGTTCTCTTCTTTTTCTTATTGAGCGCACTGCAAATGATTTTCCAGAAGAAAATATAAACATGAGTGAACTTCAAATGAACATCCCGAGAAACAAATTGACGTTTTTTGTCGACCGCAGTAGCGCGCTGCATGCTGCTAGCTCATGAACTACAACCTGAAGCTCAAGAATAGACAAAAAACTAGTAGCAATCTGGGCTGAAATTATCCACCCCAAAAATGAATAAGTGAACAAAACTGTACATTCATCCGCCACACCGTCCTACATACACGTGCTTGCCGGACTGCATAGCCACGTTGCACCACCGTCCTTGGTCGCTGTCACCTACCAGAACCATGAGCTTGGATCAACAACTTAGAGGATCTCAAGCCACAAAAGAGGCGTAGGGTGGTGCCGGGTGATGGCTTACCTTTGTCCTCCCACTCGATCCAGAATTAGAAGGATCGGTGAACTCCAGCGGGACCGCCCGAAATCAAAAAATTAGTGGTCCGCGGCAGTGAGCTGCATGGCCACGCGCCGCCGAACCGCATCACGTGGCGCACTGCTCGGTAGATCCTGATGCACTGCAATGCCACGACAAGAATCTCGTCAACCCCCACATCACTTGGAGTGGTTTTGGACGGTGACCCACGCGACGGAGGCACACGAGGTAGGTGGTGGTGGGGTGAGGCACCGCTGTGGTCCGGTTCGTCACCATGGTTACCGGCCAGATCTTGGGATGAGGCAGATGGTGGGTGCAGGTGGGTCGTGGTGGTTGTCGCCGGCCAAATCGCGATAGAGGAAGGTGGAAGATGGTAGGTTGGGGGGAGGGGGATTGGAGGTGGAGGGGCAGGGCTGCTCATCATGGGGGAACGAACTGCACTAGCCGACCGACCGGGCCACGACGTCCAACATGCGGTGGCGCACATGCCCCTCCTCCTGCCACCCGCGCGACAAAGCCATGCATTGAAGCCAGAGAACCTCGGATCCGGCCCGGTTGGGGCGGATCTAGGCCATCGGCGGTGAGGGGAGGCGGTGTGTGCGCCGTGGGGCACGACGACGGAGGCGCGGGGACATGGAGGCGGCGGAGTTGCGGTGTCGGCGAGGTAGAGCCATGGCACGGCCGGGGAGGAGCCAGGATCCGTGGCGGATCCGATGATGGGGCGTTGCGAGGGCGTCGCCGTGGCCCTGGATCCGGTGGTGGGAGGACACCGCGGCCTGGATTCGGTGGCGGCTGGTGCTGGGAGGTGTCCTAGGGGGCACGAGGACCAGCGTGGCTTGCCAGAGGAGGGAGGAAGGCCAGAGCGGGGCTGTGGCAGTTCGGCGTGGGATGGGCAGGACGGGTGGAAGGTGAAGGGAGGTGGGGCGGATCGGGGTTGGGCGGTGGGGGTGTACGGGGTGGTTGGGTGGGAAGAGGAGGAAGAAGGTGCGGTGGGGGATTTTTTGATGCCTTTTTTATGCGTGCAGTTCGCGCCAGAGTTTTTACGCAGAGGGCAAGTGTTAGCAGAATAAGCGATTCGGTGTGCAGAATAAGGTCTTAAGGGGTGTTATTAGAATAGACCCACCCTATATATATATATGTATATATATATATATCAATTAGGCTTCAAGTGTGTACTTGTTAGTTAAACCTATGGTTAAAATGTGACACTAAATAGGACTAGTAAGTAGTACAGTAGCAGTACTAGTATACGCCGGTTAAATTATTCATCATGTCCACACATTGAATTGACATGACAACACGCTGCACGTGAGGTGACACAAGTATCCTGGCGGCGTGTTTGGGTATTCTAGACTTCAGATTTGGAGTACCACTTATCTGTCGAAATCTTTCATCATTCACTTAAAACAGTCGATTGATCATACATTGAGTACCATATAACTGGAATTAACCGATGCAAGTCGAAGAATGATTGGCCAGTGCTGCCGGCTGGCGTCAAGTTTGATCCCACGGATCAGGAGCTGATCGAGCACCTTGAGGCCAAAGTGAGTGCTGACAGCGCGAGATCTCACCCTCTCATTGATTTGTTCATACCAACCATCGACAGAGAGCATGGCATATACTCACCCATCCTGAGAAACTTCCAGGTAAGACACCAATAGGCCGTCTACTTGCACAAACATATTCCTTTGTTTATAGCTCTATTTTTCTTTTTAGACACAAACCTGGTGAAGCAATTACAATTTGACAGCTAATAAAAAGTGAAACAAGTGACTGCAACATGCCAAAGATGTTATGAAAATGCCAACTACGTACACTAAAACCTGTATTCGACAATACTGCTGGTATCACACTGAGTGGCCTAAGAAAGCATTTCTTCCAGCACAATTCCAGGGCGTTCAAAAGGGGCACGTGGACGCGTCACAAGATACAGTCAGAGTGCAACATGCACGCGATGTGGCACAAGACCGGCAATACCTTGCCGGTGATGGTCAACGGTCGGCAGACGGGCAGCAAAAAGGTTCTGGTGCTGCACACCAACAAGAACTTCGACCAGCAAAGGACCAACTAGGTGATGCACCACTACCACCTTTGGGACCTGGAGCAAGAGAAGGAGCGGGAGCTGGTCCTCTGCAAGATTTTCTACCAGACGAACACTAGGGCCAGGAGTAAAAAGATTATAAGTTAGTTTGGTATTGGTACTTGCACTACCTTGTCGTCCGCAAGTTGGTATTGTTGTTAACGATATTTTGGTATGGACTTGCATTTACTTCCAACCGTCATGTCGAGGGTTGATGTGGATATAAAGCTGAATCATTTGGTTTGAAACAAAATTTCAGGCACCTGGTTTTTATTTGATGGGTAGCATAAGCACCTGCCGTTCGAATTCCTAGTTCTCCGAATTTTTCGAAACAAGTGCATGCACTTATTATCACGATGAAAAAGCAATATCCCTGCTGCATCCCAGTTATTAGTCTGTACTTGCAGAATTCTCTCGTTTATTGAGCACTTATATTGTTTTTTCAGGTCGAGCAAGTTTCAACTGGGCTGTAGACTGCCAAGGCTTAGTTTTGTTTTTAACAGGCCCAACCCATGACGACAACTGGGCACAAAGATCCAGCAGGTATCTACAAGCCTCTGGCCCACCAGCGTTAGTTATATTTTGTCTTACAACATCCGCAGACAGTTTTTTTACTGAATCAAACACACAGCCCAGTTCTGTTTTCCTCTTGACACGCATGTCCTACATCCGTTTTCTAATCTCTACCTATAGTTTTACTAGTTCATACACACATATCATTATATTGAAAATACATAAAATTCCCTTTTCATATTTACATCCTTATTTTTGTTGTTCTTTTCCCTCCCAGCACTGATTTTTTTACCACTGATTTTCCCTTAAACCAACTCAATTGTCCCACGTCTTATTTGCTTACAAAAACAAAATGATTTTTTTGGCAAATCAATAAGTTCTTAAAAAATGTTTATCATTTCAGGATTACAACAGTTCGGACTCCACCAAAATATGCAAAATATGGTTGAACATTTTGACTGTGGTCCTGGGCAGAAAATGGGATGTAATAAATTACCTAAGAATTAGCGAATGGGTTGCAAATTATTAAGAAATAGCAAATGGGCTCTATGTTGTGTGCCACAGATTTGGAGGCTGACTTGTGGGCCTACTAAGTTCACGCGTACACAAGGTTTCTCAAAAAAGAAACTTAGTCAACAATCGACTCTACCAACGTCAGACCGTTAGATGTCAATCTAACGGCAATCGTGCTTCTTCAGTCTGTAATCTTCCTGCCCCAGCCGCCCAAACCAGCGCCGTCGCAACCGCTTGCTCCCGCCTGCCGTGGCCGGCTGTGCTGCAGGGCAGGCCTCACGGCCCCATCATACTCGCATCCCTGGCCTGTCTATCCCTCTACTCACCTACACCTCCTGTTATTTTCCGGTGACGACAGTCGAACCAATCAACCCTCATACTCTCCACCGCGTTGGCAGCCACTGCCGTGTCTTCCCTGGCTCTGTGTCGTTCCCTTTGTAGGCCTCGCCATCGTCCACCGCCCTAGTGCTCTCGCACGGCGTGGTCAACGTGGTCAATGAACGACATCCATCGGAAGTGGACTGTACGTGGAGAGGCTGACAGCTGGGTCCACGGCCGCACAGAAGGAAATGCCTCCTTATTACGCGCAATATAATGATTCCTCCACCTGACATCTGGGACCCGCCTGAAGGGCCTCTGTATTTCATGAAAAAAAGTTCCCTCCACTGACAGGTCGGACCCACCAACTATATCTTCGCAAGGAAGGAAGTGCCTTCTTATTGCGCACAAAAAAATGAATACCCCCTGCCAGCTGGGACACACCATAGTGGGAGGCTGACTTGTGCGCCTCCTAAGTTGACGGGGATGGAGGACCTTGTCAACTTAGTCAATATGTGAACGATTCTAGCTCCAGTGACCGTATGATGTCCATCCAACGACCATAGTGCTTCTTCAACCTCTCGTCTTCTTGCTCCAGACGCCCAAAGCAGCGCTGGTTGTGTCACCTGCTCCTGCCTCTCGTGGACGGCTGTGCTGCTGCGGAGGCCTCACCGCCCCTACTACTCCCACCACTGGCCAGGCCATCTCTCCACTCACCCACACCCCCTATTATTCTGCGGCAACAACAGCCTCACATCGCAGCCGAACCAGTGAACCCTCGTACTCCTCTCCGCGTGGGCATCCACTGCCGCGTCTTCCCCGGCTCCGCGTCGTCCCCTTCCTAGGCCTCGCCGTTGTCCACCGTCGTGGTGCTCTCCGCGCGGCGTGGTCAATGTGGTCAACGACCGACTTCCATCGGAAGAGTACTGTACGTGGAGAGGCTAATAGCTGGGTCCACGGCAGCCGCAAGAAAGTGCCTCCTTATTATGCGCAAAATAATTATTCCTCCACCTGACAGCAGGGACCCAGCGGACAGTCCACCATATTTTGCTAAAAAAATCGTTTCCCTCCTGACTGCTGGGACCCACCGGATGGGCCACCGTATTTCGTGAAAAAAACGTTCCCCACGCTATCAACTCGGACCCACTGGAAGTGCCTCCTTATTACGCACAAAAAAATGAATACCCCCCCTGCTAGCTGGGACCCACCTTGGTGGGAGGCTGACTTGTGGGCCTACTAAGTTGACGGGGACGGAGGGCTTTGTCAACTTAGTCAATATGAACGATTCTAGCTCCAGTGACCGTACGATGTCCATCCAACGACCGTAGTGCTTCTTCAACCTCTGGTCTTCTTGCTCCAGACGCCCAAAGCAGCGCTGGTTGTGCCGCCCGCTCCTGCCTCTCGTGGCCGGTTGTGCTGCCGCGGAGGCCTCACCATCCCCTACTACTCCCACCGCTGGCCAGGCCATCCCACCACTCACCCACACCCCCTGTTATTCTGCGGCGACAACAGCCTCACACCGCAGTCGAACCAGTGAACCCTCGTACTCCTCTCCGCGTGGGCATCCACTGCCGCGTCTTCCTTGGCTCCACGTCATCCCCTTCCTAGGCCTCGCTGTTGTCCACCGCCGTGGTGCTCTCGGCGCGGCGTGGTCAATGTGGTCAACGATCGACTTCCATCGGAAGAGTACTGTACGTGGAGAGGCTAACAGTTGGGTCCACGGCATCCGCAAGAAAGTGCCTCCTTATTAAGCGCAAAATAGTTATTCCTCCACCTGACAGCTGGGACCCAGCGAACAGGCCACCGTATTTCGCTAAAAAAATCATTTCCCTCCTGACTGCTGGCACCCACCGGATGGGCCACCGTATTTCGTGAAAAAAATGTCCCACTGCTATCAGCAAGGACCCACCGGATGTGCCTCCTTATTATGCACAGAAAAATGAATACTCCCCCTGCTAGCTGGGACCCACCATGGTGGGAGGATGACTTGTGGGCCTACTAAGTGGACGGGGACGGAGGGCTTTGTCAACTTAGTCAATATGAACGATTCTAGCTCCAGTGACCACACAATGTCCATCCAACGGCCGTAGTGCTTCTTCAACCTCTGGTCTTCTTGGTCCAGCTGCCCAAACCAGCGCCGGTCGTGCCGCATGCTCCTGCCTCCCGTGGCCGGCTGTGCTGCCGCGGAGGCCTCACCGCCCCTACTATTCCCACCGTTGGCCAGGCCCTACGGCGACGGCAGCCTCACACCGCAGCCGAACCAGTGAACCCTCGTACTCCTCTCCGCGTGGGCTTCCACTGCCGTGTCTTCCCCGGCTGCACGTTGTCAACATGGTCAAGGAACGACTTCCATCAGACGTGGACTGTACGTGGAGAGGCAGATAGCTGGGTCCACAGCCGTAGCAAGGAAGTGCCTCCTTATTACGCGGAACATAATGATTCCTCCACCTGACAGCAGGGACCCACCAGACGGGCCAACGTATTTCACAAAAAAAATGTTTCCTCCTGACTGCTGGGACCTACCAGCTACATCTTCGCACGCAAGGAAGTGCGTCCATATTATGGGCAAAAAAATGATTCGCCCCCTGACTGCTGGGAACTACCAGCTACATCTTCGCACGCAAGGAAGTGCCTGACAGTCGGGACCCACCTGGTCGAAGCATATGTAGGATTGTCATTCTGGTCGCGAACGTGTATGTACATACTGGTCGATGTAGAGGCACGCACATGTCGTAGTAGAGGCGCACGTAGCATGTACACGTACATATAGCGGCCAAGGTGCAAGAAAGTAAATACGGCCACGTACGTACATATGGGCGGGGTCTTGAACGCCTACTTGCGCATACTACGGCCAAGGCTCATGTACATGGCTGGGTCGGAACGGAGAAACAACGTCATCGTCGTGTTCATGGGGAGTCAACTGGCTGGGTCAGAACAGAATGCGTCGTCGTGTTCATCGGGAGGGCTTAGATGGAACAACCGATGGAAACGAGGCCTGGCGTACCGCACAACGGAGGAAACAGCCTTGTGTTCGACCGACCACGTTCGAAACGGGATCCTGTTCATCGGGAGGGGTCTGGCGTACCACAAAACGGAGGAAACGGACTTGTGTTGGACCTCCTATGGTCAAAACGGGGTCCTGTTGATCGGGAGGGGTGTGCCGTACCACAAAACGGAGGAAACAAACTTGAGTTGGAGCGCTACGGTCGAAAAGGGGGTCCTATTCATCGGGAGGGGTGTGGCGTACCGTAAAACGGGACTCCACGGGATACTGTTCATCTCCATCGTCGACCTCCTCCAGCCTCCACGGGCTACTATTCATCCACCGTCGACCTCCTCCAGCCTCCACCTGCGATTGTTCATCCACGGGCTCCTGTTCATCCAGCCTCCACCACGCGCTACTCCACCGGCTACTGTTCAACCACCCCTCTCCACGGGCTCCTGTTCAACCACCCCTCCATGGGCTATTGTTCATCCACCCCTCCACCATCTACTGTTCATCCAACCCTCCTCGGGGTCGTCCTGTTCATCCAACCTTCCATAGGTTCCTGTTCATCCAGCCCCAACCGGCTCGATCGATCGGGATCCTGTTCATCCAAGGCAACACCACGGTGTCGGTGGGAAACGACATATATGGGATCACAAGAATCCCTACTATGGTTTTCGGGGCACAGGGTTGTGAGAAGAGCAGGATTAGTAATTAGCACAATGATCGTTTACCCAGGTTCGGGCCGCGAGGATGCGTAAAACCCTAGTCCTGCTTTGGTGGATGTATTGAGTGTTCTTGAGCTCTTGAACTAGCTACGGTGGCTGCGTGGTTCAAAAGAGCCGAATCCCTCTCTAGTACACCATGGGCCTCCTTTTATAGTCGAAAAGGGGCTGCCACAGTGGCACACAGGAGGTGGAAAGGCCTAGAGTGCTATGAGCTTATCGCTCGTATTACAGGACAAGATGCATTTAAAGCGTAGATTAGGTGTCCTCTTGCTTTATCGGGGACGGGAGCGAGGCCTGCCCCGTCCGTCGCCGCTCCTCCTTGCTTCGACACGCGCCCTGGCCAGCGATGCATGCGGCGCCATGTAGGCAGGCAAGCAGTTGAGGTGGCGCAGTGGTGGAGCCTTCACGAAGATCTGCATGCCGCCACGCAGGCATGTGCTGAGTTGGCCTGGAAGGTGCATGTTGCCATGCAGGTGCCTGCCCAGCTGGTTGGGCTGGCAGCTGCATGTGAACGGTGGTGGAGACTTGGTTGGTGTGGGCCTGGCAGTGGCCCCACTAACGCCCTTGGTAAGGGCCTTGCCAGGTGGCCCGGCAAGGGTCTTGCCGTGGCGCGCCGTCGTCCCCAGCAAGGATCTTGTCGGGGGTCTTGAGGGTTTCCTCGGTAAGAATCTTGTCGAGGATCGTTGCCTTCCAATCCTCACCTGATCTTGAATATTCTTTGTCATCACAAAGATCTGCATGTCACCAAGGAGGTGCCTCCCAAGCCCTGGCCCAACGTGGTTGATGGTGTTGGAGACCGTGGGTTCGAGGGTGGCTCACTCGCTGGTGTGGGCGAGCCGCCTCGGCAACGGTCTTGCGAGGGCTGTTGAGTCTGCCCTGACAAGGGTCTTGCCGGGGAAATCTGCTTCGTCCATCTACTCTCTATGGTCTCGGCCTTGGAGTTGCTTTGATACCATGTTGTGGCTCTGATTTCCTGTCTCCGCCCTGCTTAAGTGTGGCCGTGGGCGCGGCTCTGACTGCCCGTGCACAAACAAGGGGTAAAAAAGAGCGCCCCTATTTTAGTACACCGACAGGAGCCCCCAGGCCTGGTCCACACATCAGCGTGACGCGTTGTTGGGCCAGGCCCAGAACGGTGCGTGGGTAGGCGGGGTGGTTTTTACCGCGGTAAAACTTTCCGTCCGCTGCGCTTCCCCATGACCCGCGTTGAATGCACGATGTGGGGGTCGCGCGCGCGTGTGACCGAAGCACGCTGGCATCATCTTGCGGTGGACAACAAAGAGGCGGCTTGCGTGTCCCCTTGAGACCGCAGGGCCACCACTCATTTACTGCCCTTACTTGGGAACCGTCGGTCCACGCGTCCCATTGCACCCGTCTCTTGCACCACATTTGCTACATGCATGACGTAGAGCGAATGATAGGTGCACGGGATACGGGAAGTCACGCGCGTGTGGGTCGACTCCTACACGCCTTCAATTGGGCGGGGAGGGCGGTCGACGGCCCCGCCCGTTGTCACTTCAATTAGACGGATTGGCCGAAAGGGGCGGCCGAGCCCCGCCCCCACCCCTTTATAAAGAGGGGAGCGGGAGGAACGGCGCCTCTCAATCCTTTGTCACCTACTTCTCTCCATTCTTGCTCCCTCCTTCCTTCTGCCATGGTGAGGGGGTGTGGCGACACTTCATTGGTGGCGGCGAGGGTCTCGGCTAGACAACATGTTGCTCCTCCCAAGAGCTCGTGGCGGCAGAGCCAACCATTAGAGGAAGGGGGAGGGGGCGAGGTCGAGGCCGTCGCTGCGCTCGGGGAAGAGGAGGACGGAGTGGCACATCGGCCTCGCCTCCGCCAGCGGCCCCTCTCCCGGTGGAGGGCCACATCGAGGACAACCCCTACGAGTTCTTCCTCAGGCTGCGGCAGCCGCCGGGCCATCGTCTTCATCTCCCGACCCCATTTGCACGGGAGATGGAGCTGGACCCACCGCAGGCACTGTGGGTGCATATGAGGGGTTGTGGGAACAACGGTACATGGGATGAGGTCGAGTTCCCCGCCCCTCACGTCATGTATCTTCGCCGAGGGTGGAAGACCTTTTCCCATATCCACAACCTAACAGAGGGACTCACTCTCCATTTCAAGTTAATGGAGAGCAGCCTCCTCTCCGTCAAGGTCTTTGGGCACTTCGGGGCTCGTGTAAGGTGCTGCGTGGAGAGATCCTCTAATGACGAAGACTCCTCCTCGAGCAAGAGTGACGAGGAGGACAGCGGCATCGATGACGAGGGTAACGGGCGGTAGGACGACGGGTCCGACTAGGCATCGGGCGCGCCGCTCTGGGGCGACACCGGCGACCCCATCATCCGTGTCGCCGGCTCCCTGAACTTCTCGGGGTCGTTGTCGGTGTCAAAACCGGTGGATCTCGGGTAGGGGGTCCCGATCTGTGCGTCTAAGGCTAATGGTAACAGGAGGTAAGGGACACAATGTTTACCTAGGTTCGGGCCCTCTCGATGGAGGTAAAACCCTACTTCCTGCTTGATTGATATTGATGATATGAGTGTTACAAGAGTTGATCTACCACGAGATCGTACAGGCTAAACCCTAGAAGCTAGCCTATGATAATTATGAATGTTGTGATCATCCTCATACGGACTAAACTCTCCGGTTTATATAGACACCAGAGAGGGCTAGGGTTTACATGGAGTCGGTTACAAGGAAGGAAATATAATATCCGAATCGCCAAGCTCGTCTTCCACGCAAAGGAGAGTCCCATCCAGACACGGGACGAAGTCTTGAGTCTTGTATCTTCATGTTCCAACAGTCCGGCCAAAGTATATAGTCCGGCTGTCCAGATACCCCCTAATCCAAGACTCACTCAGTAGCCCCTAAACCAGGCTTAAATGACGATGAGTCCGGCACGCAGTTGTCTTCCGCATTGCAAGGCGGGTTCCATCTCCTAATACTCCAAAGTAGATCGATGATTGTATTTGGCTTCACGAGATAATTTCTACACACCTTCGTAGAGAGCATAGAACTTCATAAATTTGATCTACTGGCAATTTTTGTACGATGTGCTCTTACGCCATGGTCTGATCCAATATGAACCGGTTTTTCTTGGCCTGCCTCGATACGCGTTGCGAGGCGGTTTTGTTGGCACATTCTGTCCAAGCAGAGATCGTGCTCCTCTTATCGTGGGATTTCCCATCAATATGGGAGCGTGCAGCCCCATGACGCCTGTTGGTAGGACTCCATGTTTTTAGGCAAGTCCCGAGCGGTCACGCTGAGGACGCTTGATATTCTCCCCCTTTATGAAGGGGCCGAGGCCTATCCCTATTTTCCACCACCCTTGCGCCTTTTCGCATCTCGAGTTCTAACACTCGAAACCCAAACCCAAGCACCCCGGATCCTCCATCATGTTCGGGTCCAACCAAGGCCGATGGGTGGCCTCCTTGGTCACAGAGGAGGACATTGCGAAGCTTAGGGAGGTCGGATATCTGACCGCCGACATCAAGCACATGCTTCCTGCTCCAGGGCAGGTCATCCCTACTCCCGAGCCCAACGAGATCGTCATATTTGTTTCTCACTTCCTCTGCGGCTTGGGCTTCACCCTTGATCCCTTTGTGAGAGGGCTCATGTTCTACTACGGGTTAGATTTTCATGATCTAGCTCTGGACGCTATCCTTCATATTTTGTCGTTCATCATTGTGTGCGAAGCTTTTCTTCATGTCGCTCCACACTTCGGCTTATGGCTCAAGACCTTTAATGTGAAGCCGAAGATGATTGAGGGGCGGCAAGTGGAGTGCGGAGGTGCAATAATAAGCAGGAACGCTGACGCTCCATGGCCAGAGGGCTCCTTCTCAGAGGTGTCCGATTTATGGCAGTGGAGGTGGTTTTACGTCACGGCTCCCAGAGGCACAAAGTGGGTGGCTTCCCCCGACTTCCGTTCGGGTCCTCCTCCTCAACTGGCGTCATGGACCAGTATAGGACGGGATTGGGGGGCTGCTAATGATGTACCAACACTACAGAGCCGTATTAGGGAGCTTCTTGAGAGGGACATTAGCCTTGCTAGCATAATTCAGGTAATGCTAATCCGACGAATGTTGCCGTGCAAACGCCGGCCTCTCCTGATGTGGGAGTTCAATCCGGAAGGTCCGCGGACTATTCTGCACTTCTTCGGCCTGACGCTCGAAGGGATGTGTAAGTTATTCTTCGGACCACAAGCAAAGTGTCCGGACACCACCGAGGATGCGGGCCTGAGCTACAATCACCCAGATACCCAAGTAAGTAACCCAGAAACCGAACACTTCGTTTATATTTATCATAATATTATTCTGAAAATCCTCCGTGACCAGGAATGGTGCAGCAAGGCGGAGAGAATCAGGTGTCCGGCGCCACTTCCCGAAGGCTCGCCTACTCCTACCATAGCCAAGATGCTTGATCGTGTGCTAAGCAAAGTGCCCTCGGAGAAAGATGAAGGGAATAACAGAGAAGCAGAACTTCACACATTGCACATCCAAAACGGGGGAATTGCTACCTCCCCAAAGCAGGATAGTCAGGAAGGGGAATCTAAGGCCTCCTCCCCGCACGGGAAGAAAAGGGCCTCCTCCAAAGACTTGGAGACGGAGGTGCCCAAACAAGGGAAGAAAGCTTCACCAGGGGGCCCTGCCCCGAAGGGCGCCCTCACCGCGCCATGCCCGCCAACGAGCCAACCCTCAGTCGAGCTGTAAGTTAATTGTAAATACGAAGGTACTACTTCCTTCTCCGAGAGCAATAACCAAGATCTATTCTTTGCAGTCTGTCTAGCAGCTCTTCTCGACAGAGTTTGTCTTCGGGGGATCTCCTTCCGGAGATGATGGAGAGTGAGACCCCACCAACCTCTCCGCCTCATGACGCGGGTGACCCCGAGGTGTCGTCACGGAGGAGTCCAGATCTACCGAAGCCGGAAGCTAGTACTTCGGCCGCCCTGAGCCCGGAGCGTTCAACTCCCACGGGGGGCGATAAGAAGAGTCCGGCACAATTTGGCATCCGGTCGGACACACTGATGGGCCTTCTGGAGCGAGCTGATCTTTCGGAGGAGCACCATTCATTGATGAGCATGGTGCTCAAGAATATTTCATCTGCCACAAGCGGGTTGAATGAAGCCTTTACGAGCCTGCTCAGAGGCATTGAGGTATGTAATGAAAAATACATAATTCTTGGCTGTGACGCACGCGCTAGGTGTGCTCCATATAGATATTAGCCCCTGAGACTCTGGTTGTCCGCCCTAAGCGGCAAACGGAGGATCATATTGTAAGTAATGATTGCGCTGTATTTATGCGCAGATATCTGAGGATCCGGCAGCCGAATAGTCCGTTGAAGTTGTCGAACTGAGGAGGCAAATTGGAGTTATTGATGCCGATATCACGCTGCTGAACAAGCGGCTTAACGAGTCACAAGGTATGTGCTCTCCTTTCCTTATTTTAATTTTTTGTAGGAAAAACTGAGAGGAGCATAATGCTAATGGTATATATTTGGATTGCAGATGGTGATGCTGCCATGGAACCCCTAAGGGTGGAACTTGCCCTGGCCAAGGAACAGGCCTGGGCGAGCAATGCGGCTGCCCTAAAGGCGGAGAGTTGAGAGCCGAATAGGCTGCTCGTCGCCGGAGCAAAGACAAAATAGCCTAAATGGCTGTGGAGCTAGAAAATGCCGCCAGCCGGTATGAGTTGCTTGAAAAAGAAAATCAGGCAAATAAGGCTGACCTGAAGAAGGCCCTTGATGCGGCCAAGGAGACGCGTTCCGACATTAGGGATGTGTGGGAGGAGCTTCGACAGGCCGGAGAAATGGCGGCTGGAAACCCCTATTTGTTGCGGATGAAGTTTTTAGATCCAAAGTACGCTCCTCTGGATCGCCGCTGGAGTCCTGCAGACGCCTATGCGGATTTGGCGAAGAGTGCGGCTGATGCGGCCAAGTTTTTTGAGGATCAAAGAGATGATGAAGTGGAAAAGTTGTTCTGGTCGCAGTTTAGCGCTCGAACGCGCACATTGCCTTTGAGTGAGAGAATGGCTGCTGTGGCCGAGCTCCACAGGCTGTCCGGACTTGCAATGCGGTCTGTGATAGACCATCTATGGCCAAAGGGGCCCAAGCCAGATAGTTATTTTGGTTTAGTGCAACAATTCCTTGGTGCCGTATCGTGGATTAATGCCATGAAGAGGTCGGCGTGCATAGAGGGTGCACGGATGGCCCTTGCCCGCATTAAAGCATATTGGACAGATATGGAGGCCACCATCATCGCGACCCAGAATCCGACAGGAGGCCAAGATCCGTCCGAGCACTACTTGGATCAGGTAGTAGAAGGCACTCGCTTAATAGAGGCTCAGTGCTCAAAGAATGTCATGTTCGAGTGACAAATCTTATCATTGTAAAAACAATGTTATTTTAATTATGGAGCAAATATTTATACTTTTTGCCCGAAAGTATTATTGTGCCTCCCGTGTGGCCGTTTTTATGTATATGTGTAATCTGAAAGTTAGCAGTCGTTGGCTTCAGCCCCCACGCACACAATGCGGGGGTGTTCGCAAAAAGTATGCATAATCGCACTTGATCCAACATCTTGGTCCATTAAGGAGGTGATCGCACGTTGAACTAGGCAACCGGACTATATAGCTGTAACACTTTCACCTAGCCATAGGAGTTTGACGGTGGGGCTACTATGTAGCCCCTGGTACCTTTGCGTGCATCCGAATACGGGCGCATGTGTACATGACCGGGAAACGGTCCTTCGTTAATGCGGAGGAATCCTAAAGATTCCGATAGGTCTTCGAGTGATTGGACAGTCTCTCGCTATATCATGACAGTCAGTTTTCGGCTTTCTCTACTGAGGTGCTCATCCGGAATAACCAGGGCACAATCGCAGTAGTTCTCCTTTGGCCGCCTTAGCCGATAAGAACGGAACGTAAGGCAGCGAACCCAGGAGCCGGGCAAACCCAACATTTGACCAAAGACATGATTCGGAGCTGATGCATATAAGGCCAAACTCGCAACGCTGAACACTCCCGAAGGTATTCGGACTTTTACTGGGCTGAGTAACGCCCTTTATTCTGAACCCTATATTCCCAGGTACGTGCATTAGTCTGTCGTGGCGAAATGCCAATAACAGCAGTATCCTCTGTGGGTGTAGTACCCATGGGATGTGTAAGCAACAAGATACAATAAAGAAGGTTTACACAGGGGCTTAATCTAAAGAGAAACCTTTGAGCGGGCCCCTGCTGCATGTCTGCGCCTTTTTCCTCGTTGTGCCGTGGCCTGGGAGGATGTCGCACGAATGGTGTCTGTAAAAAAAACTCGTGGAGAAGAGTATGACATAAGCGTGCGAAAAGTTATCTATCACTAATGGATAGTAAAAGTGCTAGACATTGGCGTGTTAATAAGGTTAGGCCAAGAATTGGGCTTTATTAATTATCTATAGCCCCTGGTGTCCTCTATGGGACTACATGTGTGGCGCCTAGATCAGGTTGATCTAGGCTACCGGACTCGTCTAACCGTGTCCGTGATCTTAACGACCAATCATGCTTTCTGGTATTAGAGGCCGCTTAGAGTCCAGCTGCTAGAGCCGTCGCATATTCCTCCGTGCGTAAGGAACGCTCTGTACTTCTGTTAATGGTGATGGCGCCGCGTGGACCGGGCATCTTGAGTTTAAGGTAGGCGTAGTGCGGTACTGCATTGAAGCGGGAAAAGGCCGTTCTCCCAAGCAATGCGTGATAACCACTTTGGAGGGGGGCGATGGTGAAGAGTAGTTTTTCGCTTCTGAAGTTGCCTGGGGAGCCGAATATCACCTCTAGTACGAGGGAGCCCCTGCAGTGGGCTTCGATGCCTGGTATCACCCCTTCAAAGGTGGTGTTACTGTAGTTGATTCTGGATGGGTCTATCCCCATCCCGCCGCCGTCCATGAGGACGTGAGTAAGATGGTATCCGTCGATTACTGGGTCGAGCACCAAGGTAGCTGATCCTCCGTGCCGCATACTAGTCAGGTAGTCCTTGTGATCGAAGGTGATCGGGCAGGCCAGCCAGTGGTTAAGTTTGGGTGCAACGGGCTCTATAGCGCATGCGTCTCTGAGCGCGCGATCGCGCCTTCTCATGGATAAGTGAGTCGCATGGATCATGTTTATTGTTTTTACCTCTGGTGGGAATTTTTTTGTCCCCCAGTGTTCGGCTGGCGAGGCTCATCCTCGTCTTCACTTGGTGTTTCCCTTCCCTTGTGTTCGGCATTTAATTTGCCGGCATGCTTGAAGACCCAGCATTCTCTGTGAGTGTGGTTCGCAGGTTTTTCGGGGGTTCCATGAGTTTGGCATAGTCTGTCTAAGACTTTGTTCAGGTCGGACGGTCCTTCGTTGCTGCCTTTAAGTGCCTTCTTTTGTTGACCGGGTCGAGAGCCCCTGAATCCGGCGTTGACCATTGTGTTGACCGAACTTACTTCCTTGTTTTGATGTTTGTTTTTATCGCGCCGTGGCTTCCCATTTCCATCCTTGATTTCGGATGTACTTGGGTCGCTGGTGCCTCTACGGGCTAACCAGCTGTCTTCACCCGCGCAAAAGCGGGTCATAAGGCTTGTTAGGGCTTCCATTGTCCTCGGCTTTTCTTGGACGGGGTGTCTGGCGAGCCATTCGTCCCGGATACTGTGCTTGAAGGCCGCTAGGGCTTCAACGTCCGGACAGTCGACAATTTGATTCTTCTTAGTGAGGAATCTGTTCCAAAGTTTGCAGGCGGACTCTCCGGGCTATTGAATTATGTGACTTAAATCGTCCGCGTCTGGGGGTCGGACATAGGTCCCTTGGAAATTTGCCCTAAAAGCGTCCTCGAGTTCCTCCCAACTTCCGATTGAATTTTCGGGGAGGCTTTTCAACCAAAGCCGAGCTGGTCCTTTCAACATGAGGGGAAGATACTTGATGGCGTGGAGGTTGTCCCCACGAGCCATGTGGATATGCAGGATAAAATCTTCGATCCAGACCCCGGGGTCTGTCGTTCCGTCGTATGCCTCTATGTTCACAGGTTTAAAACCTTGTGGAAATTCGTGGTCCAGTACCTCTTCGGTGAAGCACAGAGGGTCAGCAGCCCCCTTGTTTCTGGACGTGTTATGGCATGCCGTCGGCTGTTGATGTGTTCGGTATTGATTCCGAACTGGTACCCGATCAGTCTGATCATTTTGGTGACCATAGTCTTGTGCCTAGGCGTGTCCTCTAGATCCGTAGATGGATCTGGTCGCGCCAGCCTTTTTATCTAGGAGCTCACGTAAATTGTGTGCATCGTTGCTGGCTGCTCTATTGCGGTTTCCAAGTGGTTTGTTCGGCCTATTGGCCGTATTGTTCTTCGGTGGAACGGCCTCGTCATCGAATTCTGGTAGCAGCTTGCGCTTTGCATAGCTCTTTGTTTGGCGATAGTCGCCGTACTTTTCTTCAGTGTCTAGTACTTTGTTCCATCTGCGATTGAGCATTTCCTGTGCGGCTTTAAGATTTTGCTTTTGCTTCTTCAGACTTCTCGCAGTGGCCATAAGCCTTCTGTGGAGGTTATCTCGTTCCTAGCGTTTCTCCGGGATGATGAATGCATCGTCATCCAGACTGTGCTCTTGTCCCGGGGCGGTTTGATGAGTTTGTCCCTCGGGATCGTTGTGATCGGGCGTCTGCTCTGAGCTGTGTTCGGCGTGACCTGGTTCATCCTGCTCCATTGCTGGGTCCATATGGTCGCTGTTGCCTTCGGAGTTGACTGTGATGTCAATCTTTCTAGCGTTGTTATCGCTATTTTTACTATTGCTGAACTTGGAGAGGCGCCTGCAGCGTCGTTTTGTCTTTTGTCTGGGTGTTTTATCCTCCGGTTTCTCGTCGTCGTCCTCCTTAGGCGTATCCACCATGTATATATCGTATGATGAGGTGGCAGTCCAGCGCTCCGTGAGTGGTGGTTCTGAATCGTCCCTTGCACCGACGTCCATACCGTCAGTGTCGTCAGAGTCGAATTCGAGCATGTCTGTTACGTCGTCGAAAGTGGCTATGAAGTGGGTGGTGGGTGGGCAACGAATTCCTTCGTCGCGTGCTTCCCGCTCGAGCCGGACATAGTTAGGCCAAGAGTCTCCTGACAATGAGAGATACTTTAACGAGTTTAGCACGTTGCCAAAGGGCGAGTGCTGGAAGATATCTGCAGCGGTGAACTCCATTACCGGAGCCCACCCGGATTCGGCGGGCTCAGGAGTGCGCGGACTAGAACCTACAACCGGATACGAGTCCGGGGGTCTGGTGTCACAGGCTTCCTTGGGGGTGAAGTCTGTGTTTGGCTCTACCGCCGATGGGTGTGCGGCCTCCGAGGCAGGGTCCATGCACCCATCCTCGGGCGATGCAATCTGCCCCGGATTTAGGTACGGGGCTCCTGCTGGGGTGATATCCCGAGCATTGTCCGACAGCAGGTCTAAGCCATGCTCATCGTGACTGTCCGGCGCTCCTGGCATAGGCCAGAATCCATTTAAGATCAAGTCTCCACGGATATCGGCCATGTAGTTTAGGTTTCCGAACTTGATCTGGTGGCCAGGGTCGTAGCTGTCGATCTACTCCAGATGGCCAAGCGAGTTGGCCCGCAGTGTGAAGCTACCGAACACGAAGATCTGTCCGGGGAGAAAAGTCTCACCCTGGACAATGTTGTTGTTGATGATTGAAGGAGCCATCGAGCCTTGCAGCGACGACATAGAGGAACTCTCAATGAAAGCACCAATGTCAGTGTGAAAACCGTCGGATCTCGGGTAGGGGGTCCCGATCTGTGTGTCTAAGGCTAATGGTAACAGGAGGTAAGGGACACAATGTTTACCTAGGTTCGGGCCCTCTCGATGGAGGTAAAACCCTACTTCCTGCTTGATTGATATTGATGATATGAGTGTTACAAGAGTTGATCTACCACGAGATCGTAGAGGCTAAACCCTAGAAGCTAGCCTATGATGATTATGAATGTTGTGATCGTCCCCATACAGACTAAACTCTCCGGTTTATATAGACACCGGAGAGGGCTAGGGTTTACATGGAGTCGGTTACAAGGAAGGAAATATAATATCCGAATCACCAAGCTTGTCTTCCACGCAAAGGAGAGTCCCATTTAGACACGGGACGAAGTCTTGAGTCTTGTATCTTCATGTTCCAACAGTCCGACCAAAGTATATAGTCCAGCTATTTGGATACCCCCTAATCCAGGACTCCCTCAGTCGTCTCCTTGGGCGGCTGGCTCGGGAGGCCGGAGAAGATGAAGAGGGCAGGTGGCGGGCTGTCAAGCTAGAGTACGCGGGTATCGACACCTTCATCGCGTATTGCCGGTCCTGCCGCCTCGTCTTCCAGCTGTTCTCCCATCATCATCATCACCAGCTTCCCTTCGGGGTGGCCACCGGGATGTTCTCCTGGTGCCTTCTGCTGCTCATACCTCGCCTAGGCGCCCCTTTTGCCCTTTTGCTTTCTTGTTTCATTTCTCGAGGAGAGGGACAAGAAAGGGATTACGGGCACCTTATCTTTTCTCAACTTGTAAGCCTACGGGCCTTATTTAGATCTAAAACCTCTAATCTCCCTATTCATGTTTATGTCCCGTACTTACTGTACCTGTATGGGAGGTATTAATGGAAAAAGGGTGCTTGCCGGGTCTTGTGCGTGCATGTGAGCAAAGCACATACCAAGGAACAAGTCCTTGTTATTTTTAATATAAGCATCATTGCTCGGCAGCAGGCCTTGCCGTTCCCCCACTCCATTCATCCATATTCGCGTCTTTGGTGGAGGCAGGGACGAAGTGGGGGTGGGCCCTACGCTTGCTGCCTTGCCGCTGCGGCTACAACCATATTCCGAACCAAGAAGCTCTTGGGTGATAGGAACAAGGGGAGCATGATAGCCTTGGAACAAAACGAGGTTCCATACGTCCCAAGTTTCATACGGGAATGCATGACAGGGGATGGGAAAACTTATCTGAATCTGCAGCCCCCGGCAACCTTGACTTGTCGTGGGTGGACCTCCGTGTCTTCTGTCCTTGGCAAGCTCGGCTTGCCGGGCCTGGGGCGCTGGCTTGTTCTCTTCCTTCCACTTGGCTTGGCAGAAACATATCATGTACCCTGCGTACCAAAGAGGATGGATAGGAACAAAATGATGCAAACTCGACCTCTATGCTAGGGGTTAGTCGCCGCTAAGCACTATCAACACTAACCGAGGGAGAGACTCAATCTAGCATGCATGCTATAACTTAGGGCGCTAGCACTTTGTTTATTGTTGCTCACGGTCTGCGCCTGGCTTTGTACAGAGGGTTACATGCCTTGCCGGCAAGGCTCGTACAAAAGGTGGCTTGTCGGGAGGCCCGGCAGCCGTGCCTTATGGGTAAAACTTGTGAATGCTCGATGTTCCAGGAGTTGCTCACTGGAATGGCATCTTCGGTCTCCAGGCGGATTTCGTCGGGCCTGGTGACTCGTGTTACCTGATAAGGGCCTTCCCACCGTCAACTTTTTTGAATTCTTGGCCGACTGAACATGCCGAAGAACAAGGTCACCTTCCTCAAAGCTCCGGGCACGAACCTTGCGGCTATGGTAGCGACGCAAGGCTTGCTGGTAGCATGCTGCTCTCACAGCTGCCCGGAGACGATCTTCCTCAAGGAGCATTGCGTCATCTTGCTGCAATCGCTCTTGCTCAAGCTCATCATAGGCGAGCACTCGAGGTGACCCTTATATGAGTTCCGCAGGGATAACTGCTTATGCCCCGTAGACCAGGGCAAAGGGTGTCTGGTCGGTGGCTCGATTTGGCGTTGTTGTGATCGACCAAAGAACCACTGGCAACTCATCAATCCAACGCCTTCCACTCTGGCGCAGCCTGTCAAAAGTCTTTGTTCTTAAGCCTCGCAGAACTTCAGCATTTGCTCTCTCCACTTGGCCGTTGCTCCGTGGGTGTCTCACGGAAGCAAAACAGACCTTGCTGCCGAGATCCTCGATGTACTGCATGAAGGCACGGCTTGTGAACTGTGTGCCATTGTCAGTGATGATCCTGTTGGGTACACCAAAACGGCAAACTAGCCCCTTGAAGAACTTGATGGCTGACTGCGCCGTCACCTTCCTCACTGCTTCCACCTCTGGCCACTTTGTGAACTTGTCGATTGCAATGTAAAAGTACTCAAAGCCCCCGACGGCACGAGAGAAAGGGCCCAATATGTCGAGCCCCCAGACCGAGAAGGGCAGGAGAGAGGGATGGTTTGAAGAGCTTGAGCTGGTTGATGAAGCTTCTTCAAATGGAACTGACATGCTTCACACTTGGTTACTAGTGCCGTCGCATCCTGGAGGTCAGTGGGCCAGAAGAAACCTTGCCGGAAAGCCTTGTCAGCAAGGGCCCTCGACCCTATGTGGAAGCCACATATGCCTCCATGTATCTCTGCCAACAGCTCTAGTCTTTCCTCCCGGGAGATGCACTTCAATTTCACCCCATTCGGTCTTTTTCTGTACAAGACGTTGTCAACAAATTGGTACAGAGCAGACCGGCGGGCTAATCTCTCTGCCTCTTCCTGCTCCTCAGGAAGCTCTCCTATTTGGAGGAATCAGACGGTGTGTTGCGCCCATGCCAGAGCCTGTGGCTCGACGGCAAGGACCAAAGGCATCTCTTCTGCCACGGGAGCGGCCGTCTCTACGGCCTTGGCCTGAGGTCCCACCGGAGTCGGTTGCCCCGCGGCAGGATCGACATTCATGGCAACATCTTCGCCAGCGGCTCCGGGGAGCTCGGTGGGGAAGTACTTGCCGGGGCCTAGCTTCCTCCGCTTGTTATGCCCGGTTGATGGTCCGACGGATGGTTGAGTTAACCGAAGCACAAAAGTACCTGGTTCCATAGGTAGCTTGAGGGCAGCGCGCTTTGACAGGTAGTCGGCGGTGTCATCTTCGCCACCGTCAAGGCGCTCCTCTAGTTTCCTCACTTCATCCACGTAAGCTTCCATCTGTCGGCAAGCCCTCGTACTCGATGGTGTTGTTAGTTGACATCTGTCGGCGTTCTGGGAATGGGGGTGTCGGTGTCAAAACCGGCGGATCTCGGGTAGGGGGTCCCGAACTGTGCGTTTAGGCGGATGGTAACAGGAGACAAGGGGCACGATGTTTTTACCCAGGTTCGGGCCCTCTCGATGGAGGTAAAACCCTACTCCTGCTTGATTAATATTGATGGTATGGGTAGTACAAGAGTTGATCTACCACGAGACCAGAGAGGCTAAACCCTAGAAGCTAGCCTATGGTATGATTGTTGTTTTTTCCTACGGACTAAAACTCTCCGGTTTATATAGACACCGGAGAGGGATAGGGTTACAAGAGTCGCTTACAACTGGAGAAGATCTACATATCGTATCACCAAGCTTGCCTTCCACGCCAAGGAAAGTCCTATCTGGACACGGGACGAAGTCTTCAATCTTGTATCTTCATAATCCGGGAGTCCGGACAAAGGTCGTAGTATAGCTATCCGGACACCCCCTAATCCGGGACTCCCTCAGTAGCCCCCGAACCAGGCTTCAATGACGACGAGTCCGGTGCCCAAATTTGTCTTCGGCATTGCAAGGCGGGTTCTTCTCCAATTCCCATGTGCCCGTCGAATAGTGTCCGGCTTCCGATGCATGCTGTACTCCTCAACTTCTATGCCCAATAATGACCATCTTCCACGTGTCAAATGAATGCGAAAAGCCAGGGAGTATTTTTCATTCACCCCCCTAGCCATCTGAACGTGTTGCCCATAAAAGAGACGGGTGTCAGGACCCCGATCCTAAGTCACACGGATCTAGCATGTAACACATCATATCACTTTGCGGCCTCATGCACGGTATTCCCACGGGTGCCACCTTACCTGGCCCGGGACCGTTTGCGCCTTTTGGCCCACGTATATGATAGTGCCGCTAGCATCCATATGACAAAGAACCCGAGCTGACATGGCTAGTCATGAACCCAAAGTGGCACAAACTTACAAGGACAAGCATCCATGACCCAGCATCCAACGTGTCGGTCATCAGCGAGTGAATCCAGGCTGTAGCACTTGGCTAACAGGACTCCGGTGAACCGGGCTATAGCGGGCTAACAGGACTCCCGTATTCATTGCGTGACATTTCCCCGAAGGGACAAACACAGGAATGAAGAAGGACACATGCCGGCCAGCCTAAGTGTTCCGGAGCAGTAGCAAGCTACCATGGCTCAGTGGAAGCACTAGGAGACATTTCCCGGTAAGAGAGGCTACCAAGGATAAACAACTAGGTTGTCAGATCCCACACATACCAAGCATTTCAATAACATACACAAAATATGCTCGATATGTGAAAATACAACATGGCATCACAACACGACTCTACGACTCAAGTATTTTATTCAATAGGCTGCAAGGAGCGAGATATTACAAACATGGGTCCCATGACCCAACAATCAGAGCATACAAGTCAAAGCACATGCGGAAGCTTAACATGTCTGAGTACAGACATCTACAAATGAAAAAGGCTGAGAAGCCTGTCTATCTACCAGATCCTGCCAAGGGCACAAGATCGTAGCTGAGGTAACAAGCTAAACGTCTAAGTCCACATGGAACTACTAGCGAGACTGAAGTCTCTTTGCATAAACATAAATTAAGCAACATGAGTACAAATGTACCCAGCAAGACTTACATCAGAACTAACTACATATGCATCATTATCAACAAAGGGGATGGTGGGGTTTAACTGCAGCAAGCCAGCTTTGACTCGGTGGCTATCCTGAACTACGACTGCAAGTAACTCTTTTGAGGTGGCGCACACGAGTCCACATATTCACCATATCAATACACCACTATGGATCCGCTCCCGTCTCCCTACGAGAACGCCATCCATAGCACTCATGCTTATCTTGCGCATTTTAGAGTATCCACTTTCACTTGTCTATGAACTGTACAGGCAACCCAGAAGTCCTTTACCGCGGACACGGCTATTCGAATAGATAATGTTAACCCTGCAGGGGTGTACTTCTTCACACACGCTCTCACCACTTACCGCCGTTTACACGACATGTACTCGGCAACCTTCAAGCGGAAGCCCAGCGAGGGTGTCGGCCACGACCTGACTAACCACACAAGTCTCTCGTCTAGGTTTATCGCCTATTCGGGTTCCAACCGCAAGGAGATCCGGCCGGGGTGTCGCTCACAGCCCCAAACGATGTGAGCAGGGTTCCCAAGCCCACCATCCGGGTGCCACTTGGTACACCGTGCCACTGTGCCTAGTCTGTCCCAAGCCCACCTGTACCAGGTGCCACTTGGTAGACTACTAACACTACCTACAAACACCAGAAACTAGTTGCAACTCCTGGACAAAGATCAAGTTGATTAATAAGTCGAGAGAGCTTGGAGCGCCCGGAGCCCAATGTGTGGTAGTAACTGTTCATGCATCACAAACACAGAACTCAGTTCCTGAGGACGGCTGCAATGAGACAACCCACCATGTACTCCTACATGGCCTCTCACCGCTACCTTTACCAAATCGTGTTCACACACTTAGCTCACACACAGTAGGACATGTTTACACACCTCCAATTCATCCCCGATGAATTAGACCTGACTCAACTCTAAGCAGTAGCAGGCATGAGAAACAAGCATGAATGAGTAGGCACAACAGGGCTCAAACAACTCCTACTCATGCTAGTGGGTTTCATCTATTTACTGTGGCAATGACAGGTCATGCAGAGGATAAAGGGGTTCAGCTACCGCAACAAGTAACAGATGAATCGTTGTTTGTCCTAATGCAGTAAAATAGAGCAGGAGCGAGAGAGTGGGATTGTATCGGAATGAACAAGGAGGTTTTCGTCGCCTGGCACTTCTGAAGATAGTATAGTTCTTCATCGGTGTCATCGATCACATCGTCGGTACATGTCTACTGAGGGGGGACAAGCACCGACAAACAAAGAAGAAACACAATCAATGCAATGCAACAATATGATGCATGAATGTGACATGGCAATATTCTATGGTTTGTGCTAATGCAACTAAAACCAGATTAAATGAAGTTGGTTTGAATCCAAGATTCAAATTCAAACTCCACGTGTGGTTATTTAAATGCCTTTTCATTGAATTGTCCTAAACAGTAGTCATAAGTTGTTCTAACATGCATGAAAATGGTACAGATGGATAGATTGGATTTTTCTGATAATTTTTCATGTATAAATTATTTCATTCTGAGTTACGGTTGAATTTATATAAATTTTTGAAGTTAGCACTATTTTCAGGAATTTCCTAAATAAGAATAAATCTAGAAAATAATTAACTGCGTTAGCATGACGTCGGGGTGACGTCATCTGGTCAAAGGCACCAGCCCAGGTCAAACCTGACGGCTGGGGCCCACATGTCAGTGTAGCAACTAACTAACAGGGTTAGTTAGTGTTACGTTAGCACTAACCTAGGTTAATTAGGGCCTTGGCCCACTGGTCAGTAACTAACCTAACTAACCTAGACAGGATTGGCCCTAACTACTTAGTTAGCCGGGCGGGGTCCGCATGTCAGTGAGAGAGAGGGGTCAAACCTCTGGTCAGCCGGGGTCAAACCTCGCCGGTCAACACGGTCAGCCCACCGGCGTTTAGCCACCGGCGACGATAGAGACGGCGGGGCGGATCGGAAATGCTCTACAGGGCACCATTCGATGCGTGGGTTGCACCTATGGGTTCCTGGGAGTGAGGCGCATCCATTGGTGGCGGTGGTAGGAGCTGCGGTGGTCGGGATCAACGGCGGCGACCAAATCGGCGGCGGCCGGAGTTCGGGTGCTCGCGGTTTTGGTGCTATGGCCTGCGGGAGGACCAGACGTTTGCACCTACGGGGTCTACAAGAGCTCACGAGCCCAACAGAGGTACGCACGAGACCATTTGGTCACCAGAGCCTCGTCGGCGACGAGTTCGTGCAGCGGCGCAGTTCGGTCTTCAAAGGGGCGACGACTACAGCAAGAAATCGAGGCGGGGAAGAGGGGGATTCAGTGCGGAAGCTCACAACGGTCACGCAGAGAAGCTTAGACGGCTCGGGGGGGCGTCGGGGATGGCGTACGGTCACCGGCGATCTCGGTGCAGAGGCGGCGGGGTCGAGCTCGATGGCGAGGCTCCACTGCTTCCTTAGATGTGTGGCTCGTCGAGGGAGGAAGAGGGGGGGACGAGGAGGAGCTTCTTGGCGCCTAGGCAAGGCGTGGGGTGGCCGGTGGCCGCAGTGGCAGCGGTCGGCGGCGATGGTGGCACTCGGGCGGAGCTCGGGGAGGAGCTAGAGAGGAGGAGAGGGAGCAGCGAGTGGGGGGGGGGAGAGGGGACAGGGTGCTTCGGGGGCGTCTCCGTGGCATGCCTGTGGGGGTCGAGGCTGAGCGGCTGAAGCAGGAGCTGGCAAAGCATCGTCGGCGTGCTCGCCAGACACCTGTTTGTCCTCCTGGTAGGAGGAAGACGACAGGGGAAGGCTGGTGGGCTGGGCCAACAGTGCTGGGCCGCCAGTGGGCTGCACAGTAGTAGGTCCAGGTAAGTTACAGGTAAGCTCTCTTTTCCTTTTGTTTCAGTTTTCTATTTTTCTGTAAATGTTGGGCTTTATTAAAAATACTAAAACGTTTCCAAAAATCCTGCAAATAATTGTGGGCTTTGTTGGGTTTATTCCTAACATCCCACACTTAAGTTCAGAATTAATTAAGCACTTAAAATAATATATATCATTTAAATGCCCAATTGCAAATACTATATGATTTAATTCAGTGACCAAATATGTCATGGAAAAATGTGCAGCACCACTGGTTATGGTTTCTAGCATTAACCAGAAATGATGAACATTTTTGAAAGCCATTTGGACTTACTGAAAATATTTTAGGTGAACCTAGTGAATTCCTTTAATGCTAGGGTTTGGACAATCCCCATTTCAACTTAAATAAAATTTAAACATGATGCACACATGAAGGGCTAGTCCAGTGCATACCAGAACTAGGGATGTGACAACTCACCCCAACTAAACAAGAATCTCGTCCCGAGATTCAAGCGTAGGGTAAGATGAAGGGGAACGCAAACTAACACAATCTTCACGATCCAAGTTGCACTTCATAGGGGCGTTGATTCGATCACCATCTTTGACTCGGTGTCTTCCTCTGAGAACTCCAACTAACATGACAAGAAGAGGAAAGGAAAACTCTAGAAGAATTGATCTTCTCGAAGACCGAACAACTCAGGATCAACTCATGGGATGAGACATAGCAGCATCTCCCAAGCTGAGACACGAAGCATACATCTAGAGGGATGGAGTGGAACAGATGACGAGGGTTCACTAGGTAGACAACAATTCCACACTTAAGAAGGTGGTAAACGATTGTCAACGTAGCGAGGAGTTGAGTTGCCATGATACCATAACGGGGCACCTTATGGAAGGTGACTTGTAGAAATATCCCCTTCAGTGGCAAAAAGAATTACCTTTGATTCAGAGACCATTGAAACTCTTTATACCAGCCTAAGGCAATTCTCGAGCGATCGTTTGGATGGGTTCGGTAGAATGGAATACCCGGATTAGAATGGATGACGTGGATTACCTTGTTGAAAACAACACAAGGGATGATTTTAGTAACTGGGGAGAAGCTCAATAGTAGAGAGTGAGTCCACTGTTTGAAAAGTTATAGCATGACCGAGGAAACTAAGAGCAATCCCAATTAGTGCCGATGATAACACCTAGCGCTTGTGCGTGCTCTCAAGAACTTGAGCATTTCCATATTCATCAAGGTTTTACCAATATCCGTGTCAAGGATCCTGGCAACACAACTTATTACCATGATGAATGGTGATGGAGGATGCAGATGCAAAGGAAGATAACACCTTCTCAAATTTCACCCTAGCAATGCCAAGGAGACAAAATCTGGATGATCGACCGAGAGACATTTAGCACTCCGCTTCTAATGTTCTCCTTGATGTGCTAGCGTAACCCATTCATAGATATGGTTTGATATCTAGAACATTAAGTAAAAGGTCGGACTTCGGGAGCATAATAATCCATAAGGGACAACTAGGGAGTAAATCCTATGAAATCCTTATGGGTAGTGACCAAATGGCTTAATCAAGATACTACAATAATAGTACTTCCAGCTAGGTGCGTCCACTTCACTGAAACCTATATCATAGTTCTTGGAAGAAGTTCCAACCATCATATCTACCTAAGATTCAGATCTGGTTGGTAACAGGATAATTCAGACTCATTAAGTCTAGAAAGAAAATGAAAGTTTGCAACACAAATCGACGAGATGACGTTGCGAGATTCTCGAGGAATGAACTACAATAGCAAGCTCCAAAACATGAGCTGGTTCTGCTACAACATGTGGACACGTTGTCCGAGACAAGCATGACCACATGGTAGTCTTATAATAAAACACTATCGAGTTCTGGTCGGGAACCATCATCAAGGATTTCGAAGTCCTTACGCAAGTCCATGGATTAGATCCCAAGCATAGACTTATTTTCCTTGAACAAGTCAATCAGTGGCTTGGTGTGCTAGGGAATACATATGGAGTGGAGGTAATTAATCTACCAAACCATAGAATACATTCGCACATGCATAATTGACTTGGGATGGTACCAGAGGAAACAAAACAAACCTTTCTCAAACCCACGGCGGCAACTTGCACCAAATGCACGTGAATTAGAGGAAGTCACTTCTTCCATCCAAGCATAGGCTTCATGAACGGAACACGAAGGCATTGCTTACAAAGTTTCCAACACTAGGTTGATGTTCAACATGAATCATGGGGGAGACAAAATGCTGCTGATGGGCTCAACAGCAACTCACCGAGATTTCCATATCACTGGACTTCCACCATCATGTGAACACAGTCATAGCATTGGTCAGACCAAAAGATGTAATGGTGTATGCTCGAGGGTTCAACCACGAATAAGACAACATTACGAGCATCGTTGGTTCTGACTTGATTTGAGGATAGCCCACACCCAAATCAAAGGTTGGATAAGATGATAGGTCCATTAACTAATCACGAGGGTCAGTCGATGAAAATATCAACTTTCTTCAACACACACATACAAAGGATATCCCTTTGAAATGAACTAAGTCAGGTAAGCTTTTATCCTCGAACTCTCCAAGTTGTCATTTAGCTTAACCAACTAGCTCAGGGGTATCCAACATGGATTCTTGGAGAAGGGGTGGTTTACAAGAAGCCAAATTGATCACGAGCTCAACATAGCGGTCAGGTGACAACCTGGTAATACTTCCGAGAAGATATAGGAAAAATCACGAACCACCGATATGTCACTAAGCTCGAGAACAATCTTGCTTTTCAGGAAAAGACAATATGGTCAAATAAGCAAGGGATTGGATAATCCTAACTCATTGATCAAGAGTGCACTAGAAATAAGGACTAGGTAGCACAATCTATCTTAGGATGATGATTCAAGAACCAACACACTAAGAATAAAATTATTGTCCTTTAACTACCAAGCAACGGGGTTGCTAGAAGTATTGATTTCACACATCATGGTTCACTTGTCGGCATTCCGGTTGCAACAACATGGAAACTGAGAAATGAATAATGAGGGCGAGAAGTATCACTGTATCAAGAGTTCATAAGATGATGTGTAATTCCTATGACTTTCTTGACATAAAGAGGGTAATACTTCAGGGTGGAACAGAACAAAAACTGGATTAGTATTTTGGTCTGCGAAGTATGACTACTTTGACCCAATCCTAGATATGGATAAGGTACTGGAGTTCATTTCTCCTAGTCATTCTGGGATAGGTGGCTTGACGGAACACAAGAATAATAGGCATCGATGAACGAAGACACGCATACTCTTGACTATCAATTGATAGACGAGGCCTAGAAAACAACTAAAGAGGGACAACTCAAGGAACATGTAACTTTCTGAGTTGTGGATGCATAGATTAGTATGTTGAACCAAGTTCAACAGGTTTCTTCCGGATAATCCATGCAAAAAGGTTGAGCTGGCAGAGTCACAATATAAAATGAAGAACTCATCGAGAGCACTCCTATTATGATCTTTTGATCCAACAAACTTCTGCCATAAGTGGTTCGTAGTATTTGGAAGAAAGAAATACCACGGACCTCGAGGACTAATGCAAAGGTTACTAGTATCCTAAAGGAACGAGCAAACACTATCAACATGAAGTAAGTAGGGTGAATCTCGGGTTCAGAGACCCAGGAGTAGAATGCCTACTAACTATGTGGCATCACGGGATGCCTTCGGGAATGATGGCCAGAATCATCACACTGGGACACAGAACATGGCTAGATTACTAGGTGATACTCTAGACATCTAGGGTCAGAATAATAGCTCCAACATATACGTTGAGGCAATAGAGTACCTCAACTCACCGTTTAGTGTGGTTAACCTGGCCAGAAAGGACATCGAAACAGAGGGAAGGATTTCGCAATTGCATCAGATTATTTAGAAACCTGGGATGACTCAGACAGCATAACGACTGTAAATGCTCAATTTTTTTGAGACATCCTGCAAATTGGTGGCGTAACCACTCAACATCACAAAATCAAGGTTTTGACGCCAGCTATGTACACACGAAAGTAGTAGGGACTGAACCGAGGCTTGAATTCATCAATCTTACAAGTCTACATATTAGTAACACGTGATCCTGATAGAAAGAGGAGATAGCCTACTTCCTTAACCCCGCAGGAAAGATAAGATGACTCAGATCAGAAGGGCATAAGGTATAAGGAGTAAAAAGAGCCTTACGTTCCATCCCACAATCAATTCCCTTATATAACTAAAGAATTTCTAGACTCAACTTTGACCAGTTTGGCTTGGTAATCCTACAGGCAGTCAAGCTCTGATACCAAAGCTGTCAGGACCTCGATCCTAAGTCACATAGATCTAGCACGCTACACATCATATCACTTTGCGGCCTCATGCACGGTATTCCCACGGGTGCCACCTTACCTGGCCCGGGACCGTTTGCGCCTTTTGGCTCATGTATATGATAGTGCCGCTAGCATCCATATGACAAAGAACCCGAGCTGACATGGCTAGTCGTGAACCCAAAGTGGCACAAACTTACAGGGACAGGCATCCATGACCCAGCATCGAACGTGTCGGTCATCAGCGAGTGAATCCAGGCTGTAGCACTGGGCTAACAGGACTCCGGTGAACCGGGCTGTAGCGGGCTAACAGGACATCGGTATTCATCGCATGACATTTCCCCGAAGGGACAGACACAGGAACGAAGAAGGACACATGCCGGCCAGCCTAAGTGTTCCGGAGCAGTAGCAAGCTACCATGGCTCAGTGGAAGCACTAGGAGACATTTCCCGGTAAGAGAAGCTACCAAGGATAAACAACTAGGTTGTCAGATCCCACACATACCAAGCATTTCAATAACATACACACAATATGCTCGATATGTGCAAATACAACATGGCATCACAACATGACTCTACGACTCAAGTATTTTATTCAATAGGCTCCGAGGAGCGAGATATTACAAACATGGGTCCCATGACCCAACAATCAGAGAATACAAGTCAAAGCACATGCGGAAGCTTAACATGTCTGAGTACACACATCTACAAATGAAAAAGGCTGAGAAGCCTGTCTATCTACCAGATCCTGCCGAGGGCACAAGATCGTAGCTGAGGTAACAAGCTAAACGTCGAAGTCCACATGGAACTACTAGCGAGACTGAAGTCTCTCTGCAAAAACATAAATTAAGCAACGTGAGTACAAATGTACCCAGCAAGACTAACATCAGAACTAACTACATATGCATCATTATCAACAAAGGGGATGGTGGGGTTTAACTGCAGCAAGCCAGCTTTGACTCGGTGGCTATCCTGAACTACGACTGCAAGTAACTCTTTTGAGGTGGCGCACACGAGTCCACATATTCACCATATCAATACACCACTATGGATCAGCTCCCTTCTCCCTACGAGAACGCCATCCATAGCACTCACGCTTATCTTGCGCATTTTAGAGTATCCACTTTCACTTGTCTATGAACTGTACAGGCAACCCAGAAGTCCTTTACCGCGGACACGGCTATTCGAATAGATAATGTTAACCCTGCAGGGGTGTACTTCTTCACACACGCTCTCACCACTTACCGCCGTTTACATGACATGTACTCGGCAACCTTCAAGCGGAAGCCCAGCGAGGGTGTCGGCCACGACCTGACTAACCACACAAGTCTCTCATCCAGGTTTATCGCCTATTCGGGTTCCATCCGCAAGGAGATCCGGCCGGGGTGTCTCTCACGGCCCCAAACGATGTGAGCAGGGTTCCCAAGCCCACCATCCGGGTGCCGCTTGGTACACCGTGCCACTGTGCCTAGTCTGTCCCAAGCCCACCTGTACCGGGTGCCACTTGGTAGACTACTAACACTACCTACAAACACCAGAAACTAGTTGCAACTCCTGGACAGAGATCAAGTTGATTAATAAGTCGAGAGAGCTCGGAGCGCCCGGAGCCCAATGTGTGGTAGTAACTGTTCATGGATCACAAACACAGAACTCAGTTCCTGAGGACGGCTGCAATGAGACAACCCACCATGTGCTCCTACATGGCCTCTCACCGCTACCTTTACCAAATCGTGTTCACACACTTAGCTCACACACAGTAGGACATGTTTACACACCTCCAATTCATCCCCGATGAATCAGACCTGACTCAACTCTAAGCAGTAGCAGGCATGAAAAACAAGCATGAATGAGTAGGCACAACAGGGCTCAAACAACTCCTACTCATGCTAGTGGGTTTCATCTATTTACTATGGCAATGACAGGTCATGCAGAGGATAAAGGGGTTCAGCTACCGCAGCAAGTAACAGATGAATCGTTGTTTGTCCCAATGCAGTAAAATAGAGTAGGAGCGAGAGAGTGGGATTGTATCGGAATGAACAAAGAGGTTTTGCTTGCCTGGCACTTCTGAAGATAGTATAGTTCTTCATCAGTGTCATCGATCACATCGTCGGTACACGTCTACTGAGGGGGGACAAGCACCGACAAACAAAGAAGAAACACAATCAATGCAATGCAACAATATGATGCATGAATGTGACATGGCAATATGCTATGGTTTGTGCTAATGCAACTAAAACTAGATTAAATGAAGTTGGTTTGAATCCAAGATTCAAATTCAAACTCCACATGTGGTTATTTAAATGCCTTTTAATTGAATTGTCCTAAACAGTAGTCATAAGTTGTTCTAACATGCATGAAAATGGTACAGATGGATAGATTGGATTTTTCTGATAATTTTTCATATATATATTATTTCATTCTGAGTTACAGTTGAATTTATATAAATTTTTGAAGTTAGCACTATTTTCTGGAATTTCCTAAATAAGAATAAATCCAGAAAATAATTAACTACGTGAGCATGACGTCGAGGTGACGTCATCAGGTCAATGGCGCTACCCCAGGTCAAACCTGACGGTTGGGGCCCACATGTCAGTGTAGCAACTAACTAACATGATTAGTTAGTGTTACGTTAGCACTAACCTAGGTTAATTAGGGCCTGGGCCCACTGGTCAGTAACTAACCTAACTAACCTATTTAGGATTAGCCCTAACTACTTAGTTAGCCGGGCGGGGTCCGCATGTCAGTGAGAGAGAGGGGTCAAACCTCTAGTCAGCCGGGGTCAAACCTCGCCGGTCAACACGGTCAGCCCACCGGCGTTTAGCCACCGGCGACGTTAGAGACGGCGGGGCGGATCGGAAATGCTCTACAGGGCACCATTCGATGCGTGGGTTGCACCTATGGGTTCCTGGGAGTGAGGCACATCCATTGGTGGCGGTGGTAGGAGCTGCGGTGGTCGGGATCAACGGCGGCGACCAAATCGGCGGCGGCCGGAGTTCGGGTGCTCGCGGTTTTGGTGCTATGGCCTGCGGGAGGACCAGACGTTTGCACCTACGGGGTCTACTAGAGATCACGAGCCCAACGGAGGTACGCACGAGACCATTTGGTCACCAGAGCCTCGTCGGCGACGAGTTCGTGCGGCGCCGCGGTTCGGTCTTCAAGGGGGCGACGGCTACAGCAAGAAATCGAGGCGGGGAAGAGGGGGATTTAGTGCGGAAGCTCATAACGGTCACGCAGAGAAGCTTAGACGGCTCGGGGGGGCGTCGGGGATGGCGTACGGTCGCCGGCGATCTCGGTGCAGAGGCGGCGGGGTCGAGCTCGATGGCGAGGCTCCACTGCTTCCAGAGATGCGTGGCTCGTCGAGGAGGAAGAGGGGGGGACGAGGCGGAGCTTCTTGGCGCATAGGCAAGGCGTGGGGTGGCCGGTGGCCGCAGTGGCAGCGGTCGGCGGCGATGGTGGCACTCGGGCGGAGCTCGGGGAGGAGCTAGAGAGGAGGAGAGGGAGCAGCGAGTGGGGGGGGAGAGGGGACAGGGTGCTTCGGGGGCGTCTCCATGGCATGCCTGTGGGGGTCGAGGCTGAGCGGCTGAAGCAGGAGCTGGCAAAGCATCGTCGGCGTGCTCGCCAGACACCTGTTTGTCCTCCTGGTAGGAGGAAGACGACTGGGGAAGGCTGGTGGGCTGGGCCAATAGTGCTGGCCCGCCAGTGGGCTGCACAGCAGTAGGTCCAGGTAAGTTACAGGTAAGCTCTCTTTTCCTTTTGTTTGAATTTTCTATTTTTCTGTAAATGTTGGGCTTTATTAAAAATACTAAAACGTTTCCAAAAATCCTGCAAATAATTGTGGGCTCTGTTGGGTTTATTCCTAACATCCCACATTTAAGTTCAGAATTAATTGAGCACTTAAAATAATATGTATCATTTAAATGCCCAATTGCAAATACTGTATGATTTAATTCAGTGACCAAATATGTCATGGAAAAATGTGCAGCACCACTGGTTATGGTTTCTAGCATTAACCAGAAACGATGAACATTTTTGAAAGCCATTTGGACTTACTGAAAATATTTTAGGTGAACCTAGTGAATTCCTTTAATGCTAGGGTTTGGACAATCCCCATTTCAACTTAAATAAAAATTAGACATGATGCACACATGAAGGGCTAGTCCAGTGCATACCAGAACTAGGGATGTGACAACAGGGATTTAGATCCAGCCTACACCATCTTCCCTCCGCGAGCCTTCGTCAGAGCGCCTTCGACAGGGATCCATTCCACCGTGGCCGGTCGGTGCAGCTCCTCCTCTCGCCTCTCCAGCCCTCGGCCAGTAGATTGGGGGCGGTGTTCCGTCCCGCATAGCGAGCTAGTAGTGCTTTAGTCCAAGGGGCTCCTTCCCCCAGCATATATGGTCTCGATTCGAGCCAGGATTGCCACCTATAGCAACAGAGAGCACGCGGAGAGCATTCCCAATCCCTCCCGAGGAGAGCGGGTGTGCCTAGTCCCTTACTTAATAAGAAGACTCAGATTTCTGATTCATCCATTTCTCCAAGGGCTACTGGAGTTCTACGGCCTCCAGCTACACAAACTCACACCTGCCTCCTTACTGCACATCACATGCTTTGTGGCCCTCTGCGAGCTATTCTTGGGCGTCGAGGCCCATTTCGCGTTGTGGAAGAAGTTGTTCTGCCTTGTGCCCCGCTCTCAGGAGGGGTCTATTTATCAAGTGGGCGGAGCTGAACTATGGCGCATCGCTGGGACCGGATATCTATCCGGCACCCCAAAGAGGGTGTCCGAGGACTGGCCTTCGGAGAGGTTCTATATAGATGACGTCCCCTTACCGGACCCTATACGGATCGGCCTCCCTAAGTTCAATAATGCTCCGCTGAAGAAGCGCCTGAGATGGCGCCCGCGGAACCCTCAGAGGGAAACGGACAAGGACGTCCTTTACCTGATGAACCGGATAAGGTTGTTGGCTCATTCCGGACTGACCATGATCAAGGTCATGGCCATATGCATTACGCGAGGGGTGCAGCCGCTTCAGTACAGAGGCCACCCCATGTGGGATTTCAACAGGGAGGACGACGCCACCTGGTGCGGTCGTAAGGGGCCGGATTCGGCTGCCACTTTAACAAGAATCTTATCCGCTTTGTACAAGGGAGAAGAAGAGGAATTCCTCCATGTCAACCCAGAGGGAGGATTCTCCATGTACAATCCTCCAAGCTGGGTGAGCGAACGCTTTCACTTGCCTACCTGTTTTCAAATTCCCATGGTTGAGTACTTAATCTAGCAATTGCAACACAGGAGCTGCGCCGGACTGTGAAGGAAATAAACAGCCCCCCTCGACAATCCGAGGACCTGGAATGGGCCCTCGACCCGGATTCCCAGGAGGACCTGGACCTATGTGTGGAGCTAATTGATGGGGTGTTTCATCAGTTAAGGAAGGATAACACCTTAGTGGCCATTACGACCGATTATCCCGGACTACTTCCAGCCTCAAAGGTGACCGAGATCGAAGTCCCAGTACTCTTCAGAGGATCCATCCATGCTCATTTTGTTTGTCAAAAACCAATTGTGTTTCGTTTTGCAGGGGAAATCCTTGCGGCGGAGGGCCGAGCCCGCGGTGGGTAGCCAACATGGGCCATCGAAGCCAGGCGGGATAAAAAGAAGTGCGGACCAGATCGAGACTCCGGCACAACGGTATGGCGCGCAATTTTAACGTTTAGGGTTTATGCCCTCGAGTCGCGCTAACGCTTATGCTCTCCTCAGGAAAAAGAGCGCCCGCCGGACTATATCTACCGGCCAGGCTTCAAGGCCGGTTCTGGAAGCAGAGGCGAACGTGGGGCGCGCACCGGACGTTCCTCCGACAGAGGACGCGGACGGGCTATCTGCCACCAATACAGAGGTGGAGAGTGCCATGAACCACAGCGTCGCTGGACTGTTCTTCGTGATGCATGTTTTTCCCAAGAGGCATTGGACGCCTTTAATACAAGAGATAGCGTACCTCCGTGCCGCTCAAAATGGTCTAGCCAGAGCCATGGAGCAGTATGTGAAAGACATACGGGTGAGTAAATCCGATGGTTATATATATCAGTAGCCCCCCAAGACTTGAAGCAGTTAAGATAACTGATTTAAGGGTCATACGAAATGCAGGATATTACGAAAAAGAATACGCAACTGTCCCAGGAGCTGGAAGAGTGCAAGGCCAAACTTGAGGCTGCACTAGCCGCTTCAGAGAGTACCAAGGGGACGCCCTCAGGTAATATATACTTCAAAAGATAATTCTGCTGAGACGTGCGGCATGTGTGCAATTCTGACAATAACGGTGCAGATAGGGCCGGAGTGAATCTGGACAAGCAACAACTCCTGCGCTAGTTGAAGGCCGGCGACAGCGTGCTAACGAGGGTGATGCAGGATAAGAACAAGCTTCAAGACGCCAACACCCAGCTGGACGAGGAACTAAAGGACGTTCGTGCTCAGCTGCCTGATTCTGTAAAGGAGAATCGGCGACTTCGATGCGGCATTTTTATTAAGTGCTTAAAAGAATCTTCGAAAAAGAGTTCGGCGAGGAAGTTGACTGACAGGACTATGTCCGCAGGTATGCTGACAGGTCGGCCGGGTGAGGAAATGCCCAGTTCTGCGGGGGACCTTCTTCCCGAGTTGTTGCAGCTGCACGAACAAGTTTGGCAGGCAATGCAGGGCGTCGTCCAGGCTTTATGGCCATCCCTCTCCATGCTCGAAGGCCTTGGAGAGCTTGCTGAGAAGCTGAAGGGAGTGCGGTAGCGCTTCCGATTATGGAAGATATCAGCCTGCCGTCAAGGCGCCAGGGAGGCCCGGGCCATGGTGAAGACGCGGTACACGAAGGCTGACCCAAACCACATGGCCAAGGTCGGCCCTGTGGGGCCTGGCGGGAAAGAGATCCCTGTCAGTTTAGTGTACGGCCAGGTAGAGCTGGCTGCCAAGTATTCCCAACAGGACTGTAAATTAGATAGCCTGTTGGATGGTATTGACAAGAATATACCCAGTCAAATTGACTATGTAATTTTAAAATGACATGTATAATGCCTTCTAGCCTTATTGTAGATCGTTTGTCAGTGCAGACCTTTTCTCTTCAACCTCTGGACCTGATAGTCCGGAGTGTGTCCGAATACCCTCTCGGTTATGTAAGAACCGGGGCATGCATGGAGACCAGGCGTAGGGGTCATAAGTGCTTTAGCAGACAAGTGCCCAACTAGTTATGTTATATTACATGGTTAGTAAGAAACATCTTCCAGGGAGAATAGTTCCGTTAAGGGTTCCTTTCCCTGGGAGGCATGCCCTAAAGTGCATGTCCGGGCTGCGAAAAAAGCAGAAAAGCATCTGAGGGCAGATAAATGAATAAGTGAAAAGTCATCTTTTATTTCACCGACCGAATATTCCCTTAAGAACGCTAGCTTTCGGCTTCACCCAGTCTGAGGTACACATCCGACTGACCCGGCAGTAACAATCGCAGAGGTGCTCCCTTTACCACCTAGCCGTACAAACGGAAACGTTGGGGTAAGCACAGGAGCTAGGCAACCTAGCTTGGCCAAAACTTAAGTCATATCGATGCATATAATGGTGCATAAAAGGTTCATGCGGAAGTGTCACACATGTTTTGGGCCTGAAGGCCATGTATATGAGCTTCTGATAAAGAAGCCCCCGGGTATAATGAGCGCGGGTGGCACGTCAATTATGCGCGAACGAATCGCGCAAGCAAGCCCCTAAAGGCTTGGAAGAAAGAAGGGAGGGAGGAGGAGAAAAATACCAGGCAACTAAATTAAAAAAAGGAAGGTGAAAGAGGAAGGAGACAAACACAGAGTCCGGCGCTAGGCGTAGAATCTTCGTAGGCGTGCTGCGTTCCATGGGTTCGGCTCGAGTCGGTTGTCCGATGCATTCCGCAGACGGTACGCTCCACCAGTCAGGACTTGGTCGATTATGAAGGGACCCTCCCATTTGGGCTTGAGTTTGTCTTTTTTCTTGTCCGGCAAGTGTAGAACTAGTTCGCCAACATTGTAAGTCTTGGCCCGTACTTCTCTGCTTTGATATCTTTGAGCCTGCTGTTGATAGAATGCAGAACGGGCCTTTGCAACGTCACGCTCCTCTTCCAATGCGTCCAAGCTGTCCTGCCGATCGAGCTCGGCTTCTCTTTCTTCGTACATGCGCACGCGAGGTGAGTCATGAATTATGTTGCAGGGCAAGACTGCCTCTGCGCCGTATACCATAAAGAATGGAGTGAATCTGGTAGTGCGATCCGGCGTGGTCCGCAGCCCCCAAACACTGAGTCAAGCTCCTCTACCCAGTGCGTGTTGGATTCCTTAAGGGATCGCACTAGTCTGGGTTTGATGCCGCTCATGATTAGACTGTTGGCTCGCTCGACTTGACCGTTAGTTTGTGGGTGATAGACTGAAGCGTAATCGAGCTTAATGCCCATGTTTTTGCACCAGAGTTTAACTTCATCGGCCGTAAAGTTTGTGTCGTTGTCAGTAATGATGCTGTGGGGGACGCCGTAACGGTGTACAACCCCGGATATGAAGTCTATCACCGGTCCGGATTTGGCCATCTTAACGGGCTTGGCCTCTATCCATTTGGTGAATTTATCCACCATGACCAGTAGATATTTTTGCTTGTGGGTTCCTCCTTTAAGGGGTCCTACCATGTCAAGCCCCCAGACCGCAAAAGGCCAAGTGATGGGTATGGTTTGTAGGGTGGTAGGCGGCATGTGGCTTTGATAAGCGAATAGTTGGCAACCGACGCATCGCTGGACTAAGTCCTGAGCGTCTGCCCGGGCCGTTGGCCAATAAAATCCGGTACGAAAGGCCTTGCTCACAAGGGCTCAGGCTGCAGCGTGGTGCCCGCCGAGTCCGGCGTGAATTTCTGCCAGAAGTTTCCGCCCTTCCTCTTCGGAGATACACCTTTGAAGGACTCCGGTGGTGCTTTTCCTATAAAGCTCTCCCTCGTGGACTTTATAGGCTTTATATCGCCGCACTATGCAGCGTGCCTCATTTTGGTCCTTGGGGAGTTCCTGCCTAGTTAAGTAGGCTAAGAATGGTTCTGTCCACGGGGCAATTACTGCCATTATTACGTGGGCTGAGGGTGTGACTTCATTGACGGAGTCTTCCGTTGTGTCAGGGTGTTCGGGGTCAGGTGATGCGGCCTGGTCTGGATTGTTAATTCCGGATTCCCCTTCCCATTGTACGGATGGCTTGAATAGCCTTTCCAGGAAAATGTTGGGGGGGGACTGTATCGCGCTTTGCGCCGATGCGTGCCAGGACGTCCGCTGCCTGATTATTTTCCCGGGCTATATGGTGGAATTCCAGCCCTTCGAAACGGGCTGACATATTTAGGACGGCGTTGCGATAGGCTGCTATTTTTGGATCTTTGGCATCAAAGTCTCCGTTTATTTGGGATATCGCGAGGTTTGAATCCCCGTGCACCTCTAGGCGTTGAATGCCCATGGAGACTGCCATTCGGAGGCCATGTAGAAGGGCCTCGTATTCGGCTGCATTGTTGGAGTCCGTATACATTATCTGGAGTACATATTGGACTGTATCTCCTGTTGGGGATGTCAGGACGACGCCAGCCCCCAGACCCGCCAGCATTTTGGAGCCGTCAAAGTGCATAGTCCAGTTGGAATATGTGCCGTACTCTTTTGGGAGTTCGGCTTCAGTCCATTCAGCGACAAAGTCGGCCAAGGCTTGCGACTTGATGGCTCGCCGTGGCTTATATGTTATGTCGAACGGAAGGATCTCAATGGCCCATTTGGCAATCCGGCCCGTTGCGGCACGGTTGTTTATGATATCGTTAAGAGGTACTTTAGAGGCTACTATTATCGAACACTCTTGAAAGTAGTGCCGTAGCTTCCGGGACGCCATGAACACTGCGTATACTAGTTTTTGGTAATGCGGGTAACGGGACTTGCATGGAGTGAGGACAGTGGACACGTAGTACACTGGTTTCTGGAGAGGGAATTTGTGTCCGTTCGTTTCCCGCTCGACAACGAGGACTGCGCTTACAACTTGGTGAGTTGCCGTGATGTACAACAACATAGGTTCGCCGATGTTCGGCACGGCCAGGACAGGGTCTGTTGCCAGTATGGCTTTTATTTATTCAAGTCCGGCTGTGGCGGCATCCGTCCACTCGAAGTGTTCGGTGCGCCGGAGGAGGCGGTAAAGGGGTAATGCCTTTTCCCCCAAGCGAGAGCTGAAGCGGCTTAGAGCCGCCATGCATCCAGTCAATTTTTGTATTTGCTTGAGATCTTTTGGAATATCCAATTGTGACAGAGCTCGGATCTTGGCTGGGTTTGCTTCAATTCCTCTACCGGATACAATGAAGCCCAGGAGCTTTCCGGCTGGTACACCGAAAACGCATTTTTCCGGGTTAAGCCTAATGTCATATGTTCGCAGGTTATCGAACGTGAGCCTCAAGTCGTCTATTAGAGTTTCGACGTGTTTGGTTTTGACGACCATGTCATCCACGTACGCTTCAACCGTTTTGCCGATCTGGTTGGCCAGACATGTTTGAATCATGCGCTGATATGTTGCGCCGGTGTTTTTGAGCCCGAAGGGCATTGTGTTGAAGTAGAATGGGCCGTATGGGGTGATGAATGCCGTTGTGGCTTGGTCTGACTCTGCCATCTTGATTTGGTGGTAGCCAGAGTATGCATCAAGGAAACACAATGAATCATGTCATGCAGTGGCGTCAATGATTTCATCAATGCGGGGGAGGGGGAAGGGATCCTTTGGGCAGGCCTTATTTAGGTCTTTGAAATCAACGCATAGGCACCAGGATTTGTCCTTCTTTGGTAACATTACCAGGTTTGCCAGCCAGTCCGGATGTTTTATATCTCTGATGAATCCAGCTTCCAGTAGTTTGGCTAGCTCCTCTCCCATGGCTTGTCCCTTGGGTTCGGTGAAACGCCGAAGAGTCTGCTTAATGGGTTTGAACCCTTTTAAGATGTTCAGGCTGTGCTCGGCCAGCCTGCGTGGGATTCCTGGCATGTCTGAAGGGTGCCAGGCAAAAATGTCCCAATTTTCGCGTAGGAATTCTCTTAGTGCGGCGTCAACGTCAGGGCTTAGTTGTGCCCCGATGGAGGCCATTTTTGTAGTGTCCATTGGATGGATTTGGAACTTGACTATTTCGTCTGCCGGCTTGAAGGAGGTGGATTTGGATCTTTTGTCGAGTATCACATCGTCCCTGTCCACCGTGGAGCGCAACACAGTTAGTTCCTCAGCCGCTAGGGCTTTGGATAATGCCTCGAGGGCTAGTGCGGCTGTCTTGTTTTTGGCGCGGAGCGCTGTGTCCGGATCGCTGGCAAGAGTGATTATTCCGTTGGGTCCAGGCATTTTGAGCTTCATGTACCCGTACTGGGGTATAGCTTGAAAAATTGTGAATGCTTCTCGCCCTAACAGAGCGTGGTATCCGCTGCTGAACGGGGCCACTTGAAATGTGACCTCCTCGGATCTGTAATTATTCGGCGTGCCGAACACCACATCCAGTGTGATTTTTCCTGAGCAGCACGCTTCACGACTGGGGATTATTCCTCTGAAGGTTGTGTTGCTTCGCTCAATGCGGCTCCAGTCTATTTCCATTTTGCGCAGGGTTTCCTCATAGATGAGGTTTAGTCCACTGCCACCGTCCATGAGTACCTTTGTAAGTCGGAAGCCGTCCACTATCGGATTGAGGACCAGTGCGGCTGGCGCTCGGGCAGTCTGGAATTTAGGTTCGTCAATGGCGTTAAAGGTGATAGCCATGTCACTCCATGGGTTTATTGTTGCTACTTGGTAGACTTCGTTAAGGCTACGGATCGTTCGCTTCCTCGCATTGTTTGATGCGAAAGTCTCGAAGACTATCGACACCGTACTGGCGTTTGTGGGGTGGTGCTCTGCGGATTCTGGAGTTAGAAGCTCCTCGCCACTTCTGCCAATTGCCAGAGTATCCAACATGCTCTAAGGCTATGAGTTGGTGTGACGCCCTCTGTATTATGAATTTTACAGGGTCCATTGAGCCATCCCTCCAGTACGGTTCCATACCCTGTAGAGGGGTTTTGTTTTTTGCTATTTGGCCTGGGTGCCTGGCGATAATGCGCCCTTTTGTTTCAGACTGGTATTGTATTCAGGGTCGGCGAAGCGTGTAATTTCGCGGCGACTTATGGCGTTAAGGATTCTGATGTCCGTGCAGTTGTTGCAGAAGAATGATATTGCATCCCCCTCGTGGCAGTCCTGTATCCTATTCATAACCAGGAGGAATCTGGCCCAGTAGTGATGCACTGATTCCCTGGGCTCTTGCCGAATTAGGGATAGTTCCCTTATATTTGGGTGGGTGGGTGGTATTAAATCCGGAACCTCGCCCGACATAAGACTCATGGGCCAAAAAGTTTCCGAACTCGGAAGTTTGTTTTCTTGGACGTTATTCAATGAATCAGGTCTGCTGCCTGACTTTAGGTTCAGGGCTTGGGTGACGTCCTCCCCTCCGCGGATGTCCGGCTTGGAGGGATCGGGAATCCGGACACATCTGGTCCTTAGGATGGGCGAAGATTCGCCGTATTGTTCCTCCACCACTTCAACATGGTGGGTGACCTGGGGAGAGTCAATCTCTCTCTAATCAGGTTTAAGCCCAATCTGGCCGTAATCTGTAGCGACTCCCAGGGAGGCGATGCGATCTAAGAGCTCGTTTAGAGAAGATAGCTCCGTTGGATCTAACTGCTCGGCAAATTCCGAGCTGATGTGGAGATTGCTTTCGATGACCCGAGAGGTCATCGTCGGCGCGGCGGTCGAACAGGCGGTCATCAAAAACCTGTCTAGCCGGAGAGTTTGCCCGACAGCCAAAGCTCCTTTAGCAACAGCACCATCTTGAAAGACGGGGTGCGGCATCCTTCCTGACGGTGACGACACAGAGGAACTCTCAATGAAAGCACCAATGTCAGTGTCAAAACCAGCGGATCTCGGGTAGGGGGTCCCGAACTGTGCGTCTAGGCGGATGGTAATAGGAGACAAGGGGCATGATGTTTTTACCCAGGTTCGGGCCCTCTCGATGGAGGTAAAACCCTACTCCTACTTGATTAATATTGATGGTATGGGTAGTACAAGAGTTGATCTACCACGAGATCAGAGAGGCTAAACCCTAGAAGCTAGCCTATGGTATGGTTGTGTTTTTTCCTACGGACTAAAACTCTCCGGTTTATATAGACACCGGAGAGGGCTAGGGTTACACAGAGTCGGTTACAATTGGAGGAGATCTACATATCGTATCGCCAAGCTTGCCTTCCACGCCAAGGAAAGTCCTATCCGGACACGGGACGAAGTCTTCAATCTTGTATCTTCATAATCCGGGAGTCCGGCCAAAGGTCGTAGTCCAGCTATCCGGACACCCCCTAATCCGGGACTCCCTCAGGGGGTCCCCAGACTTGCCTGCCTGCGGCCTGCGGCGTGGCTCAAGCAATGGCCCAGTGCGGCCCATCTTCATCGACTCAACCTCAATACCCTCGTGAGGGACCGAGCCTCACGGGGCGGACGACAGGAAAGCTTCCTCAGGAGTAGCCTTGTCAGGCTGGCTCGCGAGGAGGCAGAGAGATCAAGGCGGGGGTACCTCGCGAGGTGCCCGTGACGCAAGCCATGATGATCGAGGCCAGGCGGGCGTCAGGTGGGCGCCGGCCTGCGCAGTGTCCTTGTTTCCCCTTTGGTGCAAAGGGGGCAAGCACAGGCCAAGGCATCAGGCAAAGGCAACCATTTCGGTGCAACAAGACCAAGACCAGCGGAACGGCGGGAAGAAGGTCATCGTTGAGCCCAGGACGGCGTCATCGTCAGAGTCTTTGACAAGCGAGGACCGACTTTAGTCAGGATAAGTGTACTAGATGTTCCCCATCAAAATGGCCAATTGCTGGCGCCCTTCCCGCGCAATATTTGGGAAGAGGACCAGGGCCTCTCGCTCTATATATAGGACTAGACACCATAGTATAGAGGCATCTCGGATCGATCCCTCCAAAGGGACAACACCACCACAAGAACACCCCTCGCGAGGCTGTTCTTCCCTTGTACTGTTCATCATCAGCCCCATAGGCAATCCACCACACCACAAACTAGAGTAGGGTATTACTGTTGGAAATATGCCCTAGAGGCAATAATAAATTGGTTATTATTATTATATTTCCTTGCTCATGATAATCGTTTATTATCCATGCTATAATTGTATTGATAGGAAACTCAGATACATGTGTGGGTACATAAACAACACCATGTTCCTAGTAAGCCTCTAGTTGACTAGCTCGTTGATCAATAAATGGTTACAGTTTCCTGGCCATGGAAATTGGATGTGATTGGTAACGGGATCACATCATTAGGAGAATGATGTGATGGACAAGACCCAATCCTAAGCCTAGCACAAAGATCGTAGTTCGTATGCTAAAGCTTTTCTAATGTCAAGTATCATTTCCTTAGACCATGAGATTGTGCAACTCCCGGATACCGTAGGAATGCTTTGGTTGTACCAAACGTCACAACGTAACTGGGTGGCTATAAAGATGCACTACGGGTATCTCCAAAAGTGTCTGTTGGGTTGGCTTGAATCGAGACTGGGATTTGTCACTCCGGTTGACGGAGAGGTATCTCTGGGCCCACTCGGTAGGACATCATCATAATGTGCACAATGTGACCAAGGGGTTGATCACGGGATGATGTGTTACGGAACGAGTAAAGAGACTTGTCGGTAACGAGATTGAACAAGGTATCGGCATACCGACGATCGATTCTCGGGCAAGTACAATACCGCTAGACAAAGGGAATTGTATACGGGATTGATCGAATCCTCAACATCGTGGTTCATCCGATGAGATCATTGTGGAACATGTGGGAGCCAACATGGGTATCCAGACCCCACTGTTGGTTATTGACCGGAGAACGTCTCGGTCATCTCTGCATGGTTCCCGAACCCATAGGGTCTACACACTTAAGGTTCGATGATGCTAGGGTTATAAAGGAAGTTTATATGTGGTTACCGAATGTTGTTCGGAGTCCCGGATGAGATCCCGGACGTCAGGAGGAGTTCCGGAATGGTCCGGAGGTAAAGATTTATATATGGGAAGTCCTGTTTTGGTCACCGGAAAAGTTTCGGGTTTTATCGGTAACGTACCGGGACCACCGGGAGGGTCCCGGGTTTCCACCAAGTGGGGCCACTGGCCCCGGAGGGCTGCATGGGCCAAGTGTGGGAGGGGACCAGCCCCAGGTGGGCTGGTGGGCCCCCCACAAGGGCCCAAGGCGCCTAGGGTTTGGGGAGGGGGCGCACCCACCTAACTTGTGGGGCAAGTTTCCCCTCTCCCCCCCTTGGCCGCACCCTAGATGGGTTTTGGGCTGCCGCCACCCCTAGGGAGGGAACCCTAGAGGGGGCGCACCCCCTTCCCTCTCCCCTATATATACTTGAGGACTTTGGGGCTGCCAACAGATGTTTTTCACCTCTTCCTGGCGCAACCCTACCTCTCTCCCTCCTCCTCTCCCGCGGTGCTTGGCGAAGCCCTGCAGGATTGCCACGCTCCTCCACCATCACCACGCCGTTGTGCTGCTCCTGGACGGATTCTTCCTCAACCTCTCCCTCTCTCCTTGCTGGATCAAGGCATGGGAGACGTCACCGGGCTGCACGTGTGTTGAACACGGAGGTGCCGTCCGTTCGGCACTAGGATCTCCGGTGATTTGGATCACGATGAGTACGACTCCTTCAACCCCATTCTCTTGAACGCTTCCGCTTAGCAATCTACAATGTTATGTAGATGCACTCTCCTTCCCCTCGTTGCTGGTTTCTCCATAGATAGATCTTGGTGACTCCTAGGAAAATTTTGAATTTCTGCTACGTTCCCCAACAGTGGCATCATGAGCTAGGTCTATTGCGTAGATTCTTTGCACGAGTAGAACACAAAGTAGTTGTGGGCATTGATTTTGTTTAATATGCTTACCGTTACTAGTCCAATCTTGATTCGGCGGCATTGTGGGATGAAGCGGCCCGAACCGACCTTACACGTACACTTACGTGAGACAGGTTCCACCGATTGACATGCACTAGTTGCATAAGGTGGCTAGCGGGTGCCAGTCTCTCCCACTTTAGTCGGATCGGATTCGATGAAAAGGGTCCTTATGAAGGGTAAATAGCAATTGGCATATCAGGTTGTGGTTTTTGCGTAGGTAAGAAACGTTCTTACTAGAAACCCATAGCAGCCACATAAAACATGCAAACAACAATTAGAGGGCGTCTAACTTGTTTTTGCAGGGTATGCTATGTGATGTGATATGGCCAAGAAGAATGTGATGAATGATATGTAATGTATGAGATTGATCATGTTCTTGTAATAGGAATCACGACTTGCATGTCGATGAGTATGACAACCGGCAGGAGCCATAGGAGTTGTCTTAATTTATTGTACGACCTGCGTGTCACTGAATAACGCCATGTAATTACTTTACTTCATTGCTAAACTGTTAGCCATAGTAGTAGAAGTAGTAGTTGGCGAGACAACTTCATGGAGACACGATGATGGAGATCATGATGATGGAGATCATGGTGTCATGCCGGTGACGATGATGATCATGGAGACCCGAAGATGGAGATCAAAAGGAGCAAAATGATATTGGCCATATCATGTCACTATTTGATTGCATGTGATGTTTATCATGTTTGTGCATCTTATTTGCTTAGAACGACGGTAGTAAATAAGATGATACCTCATTAAAATTTCAAGAAAGTGTTCCCCCTAACTGTGTACCGTTGCGAAAGTTCGTCGTTTCGAAGTACCACGTGATGATCGGGTGTGATAGATTCTAACATTCACATACAATGGGTGTAAGCCAGATTTACACACACGAAACACTTAGGTTAACTTGACGAGCCTAGCATGTACAGACATGGCCTCGGAACACAAGGGACCGAAAGGTCGAGCATGAGTCGTATGGTGGATACGATCAACATGAAGATGTTCACCGATGATGACTAGTACGTCTCACGTGATGATCGGACACAGCCTAGTTGACTCGGATCATGTAATCACTTAGATGACTAGAGGGATGTCTATCTGAGTGGGAGTTCATTAGATGAACTTAATTATCCTGAACATAGTCAAAAACCCTTTTCAAATTATGTCATAGCTCGCGCTTTAGTTCTACTATTTTAGATATGTTCCTAGAGAAAATATAGTTGAAAGTTGACAGTAGCAATTATGCCGACAGTAGAAAGCTTATGTCCTTAATGCACCGCTCGGTGTGCTGGACCTCGAACGTGGTCTGTGGATGTTGCGAACATCTGACATACACGTTTTGATGACTACATAATAGTTCGGTAATGTTAAATGGTTTAGAATTGAGGCACCGAAGACATTTTTGAAATGTCGCAGAACATATGAGATGTTCCAAGAGCTGAAATTGGGATTTCAGGCTCGTGCCCACGTCAAGAGGTATTAGACCTCCGACGAGTTTTTTAGCCTACAAACGAAGGGAGAAGATCTCAATCGTTGAGCTTGTACTCAGATTGTCTGGGTACAACAATCACTTGAATCAAGTGGGAGTTAATCTTCCAGATGAGATACTGATGTTTCTCCAAAGACATATCCACCAAGCTACTAGAGCTTCGTGATGAACTATAACATATCAGGGATAGATATGATGATCCTTGAAGTGTTCACGATGTTTGACACCGCGAAAGTAGAAGTCAAGTAGGAGCATCAATTGTTGATGGTTGGTAAAACCACTAGTTTCAAGAAGGGCAAGGGCAACAAGGGATACTTCATGAAACGGCAAAACAATTGCTGCTCTAGTGAAGAAACCCAAGGTTGAACCCAAACCCGAGACTAAGTGCTTCTGTAATGAGAGGAACCGACACTGAAGCAGAACCACCCTAGATACTTGGTAGATGAGAAGGCTGGCAAGGTCGATAGAAGTATATTGGATATACATTGAATTAAATGTATACTTTACTAGTACTCCTAGTAGAACCAGGGTATTAGATACCGGTTCGGTTGCTAAGTGTTAGTAACTCGAAATAAAAGCTACAGAATAGACGGAGACTAGCTAAAGGTGAGCTGACGATATGTGTTGGAAGTGTTTCCAAGGTTGATGTGATCAAGCATCGCACGCTCCCTCTACCATCGAGATTGGTGCTAAACCTGAATATTGTTATTTGGTGTTTGCGTTGAGCATAGACATGATTGGATTATGTATATCGCAATGCGGTAATTCATTTAAGGAGAATAATGGTTACTCTATTTATTTGAATAATACCTTCAATGGTCTTACACCTAAAAGAATGGTTTATTAAATCTCGATCATAGTGATACACATTTTCATGCCAAAAGATATAAGATAGTAATGATAGTACCACTTACTTGTGGCACTGCCATGTAAGTCATATTGGTATAAAACGCATGAAGAAGCTCCATGTTGATGGATCTTTGGACTCACTTGTTTTTGAAAAGTTTGAGACATGCGAACCATGTCTATTGGTGTATACGCATGAAGAAACTCCATGCAGATGGGTCGTTTGGACTCACTTGATTTTGAATCACTTGAGATATGGAAATCATACCACATGGGCAAGATGACCGAAAAGCCTCGTTTTCAGTAAGATGGAACAAGATAGCAACTTGTTGGAAGTAACACATTTTGATGTGTGCAGTCCAATGAGTGCTCAGGCATGCAGTGAATATCGTTATGTTCTTACCTCACAGATGATTTGAGTAGATGTTGAGTATATTTACTTGATGAAACACAAGTCTGAATTATTGAATGGTGCAAGTAATTTCAGAGTGAAGTTGAAGATCATCGTGACGAGAGGATAAAATGTCTATGACATGATCATAGAGATGAGTATCTGAGTTACGAGCTTTGGCACGCAATTAAGACATTGTGGAAATTGTTTCACAATTAGTACCGCCTAGAACACCATAGTGTGATGGTGTGTCTGAACATCATAGTTGCACCCTATTGGAGATGGTGCGTACCATGATGTCTCTTATCGAATTACCACTATCGTTCATGGGTTAGGCATTAGAGACAACCGCACTCACTTTAATAGGGCACCACGTAATTCCGTTGAGGCGACACCGTTTGAACTATGGTTTGGAGAAACCTAAGTTGTCGTTTCTTGAAAGTTTGGGGCTGCGACGCTTATGTGAAAAAGTTTCATCGTGATAAGATCGAACCCAAAACGAATAAATACATCTTCATAGGATACCCAAATTGGTTGGGTATACCTCCTATCTCAGATCCGGAAGCAAGAGTAATTGTTTCTAGAAACGGGTCCTTTCTTGAGAAAAAGTTTCTCTCGAAAGAATTCAGTGGCAGGATGGTGGAGACTTGATGAGGTTATTGAACCACCACTTCAACCAGTGTGTGGCAGGGCACAGGAAGTTGTTCATGTGGCACCTACACCAATTGAAGTGGAAGCTGATGATAGTGATCATGATGCTTCGGATCAAGTCACTACTGAACCTCGTAGGTCGACAAGGACGCATACTACTCCAGAGTGGTACACAATCCTGTCTTAGAGGTCATGTTGCTAGACAACAATGAACCTATGAGCTATGGAGAAGCGATGGTGGGCCCAGATTCGGACGAATGGCTCGAGGCCATAAAATCCGAGAGAGGATCCATGACTTTGGAAGAAATACTTGATGGTCGTACGGCCGTTGGGTACAGATGGATTTTAAAAGGAAGACAGGCAATGATGGTAAGTATCACCATTAAGAAAGCTCGACTTGTCGTTAAGATGTTTTCCGACAAGTTCAAGGAGTTGACTACGATGAGACTTTCTCACTCGTAGCGATGCTAAGAGTCTGTTGGAATTATATTAGCAATTACTGCATGATTTATGAAATCTTGCAGATAGAATGTCAAAACATTGTTTCCTTGATGATATCCTTGAGGAAAGGTTGTATGTGATACAACCAGAAGGTTTTGTCAATCCTGAAATACGCTAATAGGTATGCAAAGCTCCAGCAATCCTTCTAAGGACTTGAGTAAGCATCTCGGAGTTGGAATGTACGCTTTGATGAGATGATCAAAGATTTTGGGTTTATACAAAGTTTATGAGAAACTTGTATTTCCAAAGAAGTGAGTGGGAGCACTATAGAATTTCTGATAAGTATATGTGAATGACATATTGTTGATCAGAAATGATGTAGAATTTCTGGAAAGCATATAGGGTTATTTGAAAGGTATTTTTCAATAGAAAACCTGGGATAAGCTGCTTGAACATTAAGCATCAAGATCTATGAGGATAGATCAAAAACCGCTAAATGGTACTTTCAAATGAGCACATACCTTGACATGATCTTGAAGGTGTTCAAGATGGATCAGTCAAAGAAGGAGTTCTTGCCTGAGTAGTAAGGCATGAAGTTAGGAGTTAAAGCTCGACCCCGACAGAAGAGAGAGAAAGGACGAAGGTCGTCCCCTATGCTTCAGACGTAGGCTCTATAGTATGCTATGTTGGGTACCGCACCGGAAGTGTGCCTTGCCATGAGTCAGTCAAGGAGTACAAGAATGATCCAGGAATGGATCATTGGACAGCGGTCAAAAATTGTCCTTGGAGTAAATAAGGACATATTTCTCGATTATGGAGGTGATAAAGAGTTCGGCATAAAGGGTTACATCGATGCAAGATTTAACACCTATCCGAGTGACTCTGAGTAGCAAACCAGATACGTATAGTGGAGCAACCATTTGGAATAGATCCAAGTGGAGCATGGAAGGAGTATTTACAATATGACCTAGAGATTTGCGAAGTACATACGGATATGAATGTTGCAGAACTGTTGACTAAAACCTCTCTCACAAGCAAAACATGATCAAACCCCAGAACTCATTGAGACTTAATCACATGGTGATGTGAACTAGTTTAGACACTAGTAAACTCTTTGGATGTTGGTCACATGGAGATGTGACCTATCAGTGTTAATCACATGGCGATGTGAACTAGATTATTAACTCTAGTGCAAGTGGGAGACTGTTGGAAATATGCCCTAGAGGCAATAATAAATTGGTTATTATTATTATATTTCCTTGTTCATGACAATCGTTTATTATCCATGCTATAATTGTATTGATAGGAAACTCATATACATGTGTGGGTACATAGACAACACCATGTCCCTAGTAAGCCTCTAGTTGACTAGCTCGTTGATCAATAGATGGTTACAGTTTCCTGACCATGGACATTGGATGTCATTGATAACGGGATCACATCATTAGGAGGTGATGTGATGGACACGACCCAATCCTAAGCCTAGCACAAAGATCGTAGTTCGTATGCTAAAGCTTTTCTAATGTCAAGTATCATTTCCTTAGACCATGAGATTGTGAAACTCCCGGATACCGTAGGAATGCTTTGGGTGTACCAAACATCACAACGTAACTGGGTGGCTATAAAGGTGCACTACGGGTATCTCCAAAAGTGTCTGTTGGGTTGGCACGAATCGAGACTGGGATTTGTCACTCCGGTTGACGGAGAGGTATCTCTGGGCCCACTCGATAGGACATCCTCATAATGTGCACAATGTGACCAAGGGGTTGATCACGGGATGATGTGTTACGGAACGATTAAAGAGACTTGCTGGTAACGAGATTGAACAAGGTATCGGCATACCGACGATCGAATCTCGGGTAAGTACAATACCGCTTGACAAAGGGAATTGTATACGGGATTGATCGAATCCTCAACATCGTGATTCATCCGATGAGATCATCGTGGAACATGTGGGAGCCAACATGGGTATCCAGATCCCGCTGTTGGTTATTGATCGGAGAACGTCTCGGTCATCTCTGCATGGTTCCCGAACCCGTAGGGTCTACACACTTAAGGTTCGATGACGCTAGGGTTATAAAGGAAGTTTGTATGTGGTTACCGAATGTTGTTCTGAGTCCCGTATGAGATCCCGGACGTCACGAGGAGTTCCGGAATGGTCCGGAGGTAAATATTTATATATGGGAAGTCCTGCTTTGGTCACCGGAAAAGTTTCGGGTTTTATCGGTAACGTACCGGGACCACCGGGAGGGTCCCGGGGGTCCACCAAGTGGGGCCACTAGCCCCGGAGGGCTGCACAGGCCAAGTGTGGGAGGGGACCAGCCCCAGGTGGGCTGGTGCGCCCCCCCACAAGGGCCCAAGGTGCCTAGGGTTTGGGGAGGGGGCGCACCCACCTAACTTGGGGGGCAAGTTTCCCCTCTCCCCCCCTTGGCTGCACCCTAGATGGGTTTTGGGCTGCCGCCACCCCTAGGGAGGGAACCCTAGAGGGGGCGCACCCCCTTACCTCTCCCCTATATATACTTGAGGACTTTGGGGCTGCCAACAGATGTTTTTCACGTCTCCCTGGGGCAGCCCTACCTGTCTCCCTCCTCCTCTCCCGCGGTGCTTGGCGAAGCCCTGCAGGATTGCCATGCTCCTCCACCATCACCACGCCGTTGTGCTGCTGCTAGATGGAGTCTTCCTCAACCTCTCCCTCTCTCCTTGCTGGATCAAGGCATGGGAGACATCACCGGGCTGCACATGTGTTGAATGCGGAGGTGCCGTCCGTTCGGCACTAGGATCTCCGGTGATTTGGATCACGACGAGTACGACTCCTTCAACCCCGTTCTCTTGAGCACTTCCTCTTAGCGATCTACAAGGGTATGTAGACGCACTCTCCTTCCCCTCGTTGCTGGTTTCTTCATAGATAGATCTTGGTGACTCATAGGAAAATTTTGAATTTCTGCTACGTTCCCCAACAATTACTCCACAACGGTGGCCCGAACTAGTGTAAACCTTGCGTCTCTTATGTTGTTCATCGTGTAGCCTAGATCCTTTGCGAGGCGACGAGACGTGAGTTGGTAGAGGAGAGATCTTCACGCGCACCCCAGTGTTCGAACCTCAAGGGTCTGCCGGAACCCGCAATCCAACATTTGGCGCGCCAGGTAGGGGTGCACCAGAATCGTGTCTTCCGCCGTCTTGCGTTTCGACGTCCGACGCATCCATGTCTGACGCTAGTCGAGCCCGTGCCGAGCACCGGGCTGCTCTCGCGGCCCATGTTGCCAAAACGTCCCCCGTCGATGGGCCTGTCCATCGTTCCCCGTCGCCTGCCGCCCACGCCGCCACCGGCCTGATGGGGAACGAGCAGCAGGCTTCGTCGCTGCATCCCTCCACTACAAAAAAATACACTTCCGTGATGATACGTGTTTGTCATAGTAGGTCGCATTTTTTGTCATGCATGTACATCCATGACAAATTTATGACAGAATCAAGATAGTCATACATGTGCTGTCGTAGAAGTGTTCCATGACATTACCAAAATTATCATCACGGAAGTGTCCACTTCCATGACGATAAATCGCGTGTCACAGAAGTGCTTTCGTCAAGGGTGACCGACACGTGGCATCCACCGTAACGGAACGCTGTTAAGCTATCGGGTCAGGTTTTTGATCCGATAACCCATTAACAGCCCCGACCAATGGCGATTTTCCATGTGTAAAATCATCATTGGCTGCAGGAAACACGTGTCGGCTCATCGTTGGGACAGATGTCATCCACTCACTGGACAGAAGGCGCCTATGATACATCGACACATTGCACGGCCCAACAAGTTTAAATGGGCCGGCCCAACTAAAGGCCCATAAGATTTTGCTCTTAATGGGCCGGCCCAGTTAAAGGCCCACAAGATTTTGTGGACTATAATGGGCTGGCCCAGCTAAAGGCCCACAAGATTTCGCGGGCCATAATAGGCCGGCCCAGGTAAAGGCCCACAAGATTTTTGTGTGCCATAATGGGGCAGCCCAGGTAAAGGCCCACAAAATTCTTGCGGATCATAATGGGCCGGCCCAGCTAAAGGCGCACGAGATTGCATCGACATTAATGGGTCGGCCCAGCTGTAGGCCCACAAGATTTTGAGGACCCTAGTAGGCCGGCCCATTAACTGGCTGCCATGTTTTGGGCCAAATGTCGGCCCATAATTGATCTGGTCCATGAATGGCCTACCACGTTCTGGGCCTAATAATGGCCCATAAAAGATCCGGCCCGTTAAAAGCCTCCCACTTTCTGGGCCAAATCATGGCCCTAATCAGGTCCGGCCCTTTAAGAGGCTTTGGGCTCAATTATGGCCCATATCAGATTCGGCCCGTTGACTGGACGCTATGCTTTTGGGCCCACTTGCTAAAGGCCCATTTAGTAATTCGGCCTGATATATGTTTTGGCCTGTTAAGGGCCCATTTAACATTTCGGCCCAATATTAATTTCGCCCTGTTAAAAGCCCGTCATATAGTTGGGCCTAACTACGGCCCGGTTTGCATCCGGCCTGCTCGCAGCCGATATCTGATTGGGCCAAACAAGGACCGAGACAACTTTGGCCTGTTAAAAGCCCGTGAATTGATTCGCACAATCATGGGCCGGGGTCCATTTCGGGCTGCCACCGGCTCGTGAGCTATTCGGCACATTGCAGGCCCAGCCTACTTCTCAGCCTCCTAAAAGCCCATTGAGTTTTCTTGCAAAAAGAGGGCCGGGGGTTACTCGGCATATCAAAGGCCTGAATCTACTAGTGGGCCAGTTTGACGGGGCCCATGATGCGGATCATACATTGTGATTGCATGACGGCCCGATTATGTACCGTAATTTTACGGTTTGGCCGGTTTACTGCAAAGACATGACATATATACAGTAAAATAACTGCAACATCGTGAATAAGAAAAAACCTAGACTATACAATAAAGAAATTACGGCATATTACATCCACTGGGCATCAAAGTTCGCCACTATGATAATAAAGCACAAGTAGACAGCAGCTTACATACACTAGGCACCAAAGATCGCCACCAGTGCAAATAAACACGCCGACAAAATAATATACAAAACCGACATCACTTCAATAGAGTTCAAGAAAGGTTACCCTGCTGGGGAGCTGCAGCGCAAGCAGCTGAGCAAGATGATGAGACTGCGCTTGTTCAACACTTATATCTTCCTCACTCTGAAACATAAACAAGCAGACAGATGACAGGTTTCGCACATAAAAGTATTAGTGCTGACAATTCATCACATTTCTTACCAACGAATAAAGTGACACATTTTAAAATTGCATTACCACAATATGGTATTGTTCAGGTCAAGACATGGCAGGAAATGACATTGTGAAGGAGTTGGCAGCTTCACGACACTACTGGATTACAGATCAAGAACTCATAAGTATCAATGGTTAGTGTGCTGTCAATTTATGCCATTTTAGATTGGCAAATAAAGAGACGGTTTAAATAATAGTAGAATGATATGACATTGTTCATAGTTAAGACATTGCAGAATATGACATTGTGCTATAGTGGGTAGGTTCACCACACCACTGGATTACGGATGAAGAACAGAAGCATACATGCAGTGCAAAAGAAGATCACTTGCTCTGAATAGTTTAATTTACATGGCATGAAGAAGGAACTTGGTTGTATAACTGAAAACTTAAATTTAGAAGGACAAACTTTTGTTTATGAACTACATAATAAACTTTAAACATGCAATTTGATGCAAACACCAAAAATAAACAGTTGTTGCAGTCATGCCTAACCAAATATACACAACAAAGTTTGAAGGCTTGAGAAGGACAAACTTACATTACTGGTGAAGACAGACTCTATAAAGCCCTTGTCCATGCTGACGGGGGGCAATTCAAGAAGTTTAGCACAGAATCTTCTTCATAAGCATTGCCTTTATTCTACATTTTGTTAAGAGTAAATATAGATGTGATAATATATGAAAAAATGGAGAATATTTAAGATAATATGAAGAGTGATGCTACATAACCAAGTAGCTATAAATGTATGTGCAGCGATACAGGCAAAAGGCACAACCAAGAGCAATGCACAGCTAAACTTCTTCAGTACCAACCTTATGGTAAGAGTAAATATAGATCTGATGTGTAGAAAATGGAGGGCAAAGGAAAATAAGCTGCAGAGTGATGGTACATGAACAACTACCTGTCAATATAAGTACACTGATAAAGGACATCATGTACTTACAAGAACAATGCAGAGCTAAATAAATTAATTGGCATTGGATATATTCTACACTAATGTAACCATTCATACAGATCATATAATTTGGAGAGAACAATTGATAAGCAAGCTATCATGCATACTTCTGTCACATAATGAACCATGTATGTATGCAAGTACAGTGATACAGGACAACAGGTAGTAACAAGAGCAAAGCAGCGGGCAGCATATTTGCGATATCCTCTCGTTCTTTTCAAACCGGAATTCTTCTTCGAGCTGATTTCCCGCAAAAAAGATCCATAAGGCACATGTGGAAAATTAGAAGTTCAAATTGTCATGTGATTTCATAGACAGTACCTCATCCTGGGAACGAGACCAGTGCATAACAAGGTTTTTCCATTCAATGTCTTCTAAATTTAGCACAGCAGACTTCACCAGAAATTCGTTTATAGACTTGCCATCAAAGTGTGATTTGCTCAGGTAACACCGATACTGCTACAATGCTTCCTTGAAAAGCACAAGCAAGCTTTTCTCGTCATGACTATCCAGATTGACCCTCACCTAGTTACAACAATGTAATGTAAATCATTGATGTGTTCAATCAGCAGAAAACAGGAAAATAATAACCATGAACAATAGCACTTACACGTAAGTTGGACAGGAAGATGTGAAAATGGTGTTTGTCTTCACTATAATCTTCCCATGATGGGAATATATGCACGTAGTCCCTAACAACATTGAAAGCATTGTCTTTTAAACTGGGAATAAAAGGAATGGGGTTCCAATCTGCAGGAATTGGCCGTCTTTGCAGTTGGGATAGGTCTTCGGTCGGTGGACTTGCTGTACTTTTTGCTGGAGTGGGATTTTTCTGTGGTACGGCTGGTGCTATGGCAAATGAAATCGGTATACCTTTTGCTGGAGTGCAGGTCCTGTGTGGTGGGGCTAGTGGTGTGGCCAGTGAAGTATGGGTACAGTCTGCTGGAGTCGGTCCTATGTTTTGTGTCACTGGTTGTACAGCCAATATAAGTGGGGCGTTGTCTGATTTCTCCAATACCACCATGTTTTTCAATGGCTTTGCTGGTGCTCCTTCAGGTTCGGCAATCAGCCTCTTCCTTTTTGATGTCTGATGCACAAGAACAACATTTGAGTGAAAAAACATGGTATGATGACAGATGGAACATGTATTGATAATGGATGGGCATGGCATCTCGAGTTATATGATGAGTAAACTAAGCAGATGGTGGTGCAACAAAGTAGAAGAAATGCAAGACGACATATGCAAGATACGCGCAATCAATAAAACCTTGCCAAATTAGAACAGGCACCTTGATGGGTGAACAGGACAGGCCATCTGCCTTTGACTCCTCGAGGTTAGAATAGTCATTAGGATGATATTCTGAACAAGAATCAACAGGTGGGGAGCGTACGAGTTTCATTGCTTCCAGAATGGCACTCAATGCCTTCGTGCCAATTTTGTAAGTCATTGCAGTGTTCCACAATATTCTTCTGATGCGCGGATTCTGATATTCACTGTAATTACGTATAATATCTGAGAACCATGAAAACATAAATAGTTGTGAGATTATCTTTGTAATGCAGATGATATTCTAATATAGGGGCGCCCCTATAAACACTTATGTGCTATCACTGGATTCTGATGAGAGAGCTCATGTGTGCTGTAATATCGTGCGTGCATTTATATAATCTGGCTCAAGTACACAAAAAAATAGGCTCCAGAAGTAAGGATAGCTGGCAGATGATAGGTTCATAATATACTATATAGATAGTTTATTGCCAAACCATGATAACAAGAGCACATAGCAACTAGGCAGATCATAGTGTACATAACAGGGGTACACCATAACCACGATATATAAATCGGGAAAGTGGAACTGGCTTGAAAATACGGTGTTGTATTGCCGCTAGTAATTGAAAGCCTATCGATCGCGTACAGGCCGACACTATCTAACATGGTAAAGAAGACCAAGCAAATTTTGGATAATAAAATGTTGGTTGTGCAGTGCCCACACATGATGAACCAGAGCGCATTAAGAATGCAACTCCCAGCTGTCTCTCGACCATTTCAGGCGATTGGATGAAGATCCTACATCTCCTAACCCTTCTTCTTCCTCGTCTGTGATTCTTCCCATACAGAACACCGCACGGGCCGCCGGCCAGACCACCGGCCCCCACCGCCTGTGTTCCTCCGCCACCCCCACCCCCCACCCACGTCGAGTTTTCTTCGTTCGGCGAGGCCCCACAACCACCCGAGCCCCTTGGATCTCACCGGCGAACTCCGGCGAGCTCTGAAAAATCGACTGACCCAATTTTGAAATTTAGTCTACTGTGATTTAACTAGTGTGGAATATAAAAGGGGAAAACCATAAGCATTGGGAGTATAGTGTTGAGCGTGCCATGGCGGATCTGAAGGTGCAAACCAGACAAAGGCAACTTCACAACCAAGACAAGAAATCAGAGTAAAGCAGTGGCGATCTATTTTCTTGCTGTGATAAATAAGTTGAGCAGACATGAAAGAGTACCGCCTCTGGTGCGGCGCCGTGTACGCATCTGGTGAGAATTTGATGGTGCTGCGGTAGCGATGGCTGTCGGCGGCGTGGAAGCAGATCTAGGAGGGTAGACGGTGGCGGCGGGCGCGGTGGACAAGACGGTCGTAGGAGCGGTGCCGGCAAGGTGGACGACGACGGGGATGAAGCGAGAGGACGGGATGCAAGGATCCCGGTCCGAAGGTGTGGATGAGAGAGGTCAATCTCTTGTAATGGATGGCGGCGTTGGGGTATTAGCTCCGGCATGGTGGAGGAGGACGGCGGTGGATGGGGTGGCGGATGGCGGCGGGCGGAGGAGGGTGGGGTGGAGAGGGTGTTTTGGTGCCCACGGAGTATGAATGGGGAAAAGGGAGGTAGAGAGGAAGGGGGCAACCATGTAGTCAGGGCGCGCTTGTCTCAAATGCGAGTTAATTTACAAAGTTAGCCCCCGTTTCAAATTTCTACTACATCACATCAACATTAGTCGGTTGGGGATAGGACGGTAATCTCGCATACACCGAATATTTGCCGACGAGAGTTTGTTTTGGCGCCCACCGTGTATGAATCCGGGTGAGAGGCGGTTACGTCACGTTTGGGTGAAACTACAAACCTACCCCTATCGAAACCTATAGAAATCCATCAGATAGGCTTTGCGCAGCAGGGATAGGCAGTAGTGATTTCCATCTTGCAGATTTTGGTTTCGCGCGGTTACTGCGACTTTCCCTGCTTCGTTCAAATTTTGCACAGTGCACGTTTACCGTGCCAACTCAATTCGAATCCCGTTTGTATTCTACTATTTTTTTTCGGGCGGGATCCATTTTCAATTGGAATTACATCCTATATACATCATTTTTTTACATATATACTTTCAAAAGCACAACAAAGAATTCTGCTCCTTTATATGTATAATATGATTTACAAATACAACGATCTCGAAATCTTAAGGTTGAATTCAAATTTTTTTAACCAAATTATGTTCTACTAAAATGTATGGATCAATAATATCTACATATTAAATAACATAGATGTGCGTGAATTCATATGAGTATGCATGTTTGATAGATCAGTTTTGGTTCGAGTATTGATTACATGTATCATCATCTCAAATTCAAATATTTGAATCCCTTTTTTGTTCACTCCTTTCACGCCCATATCTCTCGCATGCATGCTCCTTCAGGTAGCCATCACTCTCTTTTCTCCATCTCACCCGCACGCTCACTTCATGTTTCTCCTATCCTCACAAACATGGTCTCTCGATGTCTCCCTTGAGATGTGTCACACTCTCCCTATCCTTATAAATTACACGGTTTTCATTATCTCTCACGTCTCTACTGTTCTCTGGTATCACTCGGTACCTAAGCTTTCTTTTTCACCGCCACAAACACAGTCTCCACTCATATTTCACTTTGTCTTTCTCTCTATGGGATTCTCTCACACACCCTATATGTCTATACATATGACTCATACCACTAAAATTACTCTCTCTCTCTCCTGTAGACACAACATTTGTTGCGGTCTCCTTTTCGTCTCCATCCCAGACTGACACCGATCAGACAACCCCGACTACCGTCTCCTCTCTCTCTCTCTCACAGACACACACACACAACTCCTGCTTCCACCCCCCTTCCCGACTACCGTATCTCTCTCTCTCTCTCACACAAAACTCTCGCTTTCGCACCCCGACTCGTATTTCTCTCACAAGCATTTATCGACTAGCTAGCCTCTAGATAGGTTTATACACCCGCACACTCATGCTTCCACCATCGCATAAATGTCTCTCTCTCGCTCCTTGTATCTATGTAGCTTTTTCTTCCCTTCTTAAGACACGCCCTCTCGATCGTGCACACACACTATCGCCTCATTTTAAGCTGATACCTATCGCACACACACTACTTGTGTCTTTGTCACACATGCACTCTGTCCTCCTCCACTCTCCCTCTCTCTCTCACACACATGGGCTTTTTGCAACAACTAGCAAGATGCCATGCATTGCACGGAACATCAAGATGCATCTGTATGAGTAGTTTATCTTGTGGGGGAAAAGGATGAACGAGGGAAGACCTTATTTGCAAATATGGAGAGGGGTGTGGGTATCCTTTTGCAAAATTGCCATAGTTTCCTTCCTATCCATCAGATATAGATCGGATGGCCTATATTGCAGGATGGCAGGCACACGATCATCACCGACAATGCTTTTTATAAGAGTAGGGATAAAAAATAGAGTTGGTGATGATGGTGGGCCTGCCATCCTGCAATGTAGGTTGTCCGATTATATCTGATGGATAGGAAGGTAAATATGGCAATTTACCACACTCTTCACCACATTTGCAGATAAGGCCTTCCCTCGTTCATCCTTTTCTCCCACGAGATTTTGATGTTCCGTGCAACGCACGGGCATCTTGCTAGTAAGAGTAGAAATTAGACATATACCACTTCTCGAATCTTGAAACCAACAACATGCCTCCCTTATCTCATCAAAACCGCCAAAGGAATATATTTTGAGTGAAACATAACATATTTTTAGTGATATACGTATTTCAAAACTAGACTTTTTTTTCTATCAAATCGGTGAATATTATTAATCTAATTTGATCGTGTGGCAATGCATTGGCACATTGCTAGTAGTTATTATAATTTTTTCGACACCAGACAACCGGTGGAGTACATATAGGAAGAGAAGAGGTGCACGCACGTAGTCGGCCTCTCGCTGTCTCGCACACATGAGTGTTACGTAAACGCGACGTTAACAAATAAACCCTAAAACCCTAGGTGCATGATTGCTGCATTCGCGGGTACCGGGTACGTGGTGGAGCACCTTTGTAGGAGTTGATGGTCGGGACCATAGGTGAACGACTTGGAGCACGGTGGCTCGCCAGTTGCCATAGACCGAGTAGCCACCTTTAAAATATCATTTTTTAGCGGGGTTAAGAGTTCCGATTTTAAATGGCACGTTATAAGTAGTAAGTAGTTTTTAGAACAATTGGTATGGAGCAAAAATGGAATTCATAGTACTACATACCTCCTTAGTGTATGGTTGTATGGGTTTATGTTACAAGATGTTGAACCTGGTAGTTCTAGGGCAAATACTATGATTTAAATTTAGATGTTGGTTTTCAGTAATCGGAAGGGGAAACACTTCTTTCATTAAAAAAAACTACTACCTCCATTCTGGTTTACTAGTCCCCATCGTACTTTGGGTCAAAGTTTGTCCACGAATTTTACTTGTAAAATGTGAATGGAAAACAAGATTTTGTTATACCCAAACAAAAAAGGACTGGAGGGAGTGATTGCTCTGACACAAACGCGACCTCTCATAGCACAGGCATTGAACCGGCGCGCCGGCCAAGAGGGCCACACTTGCTGCAGGCCCGGCTGAGCACGCCTCCTCGCCGCGTGCAACCAGCTTAAGACTGCCCCGCCTGCCTTCATTGAATCCGCGCGTGTGCCGGAAACACGTCCTTCCGCGAGCCGGCAGGCATTTTAGAACGCAAAAAATGACTAAAATATAATTAATTTACGCATGGTCTTGACTTGTTGTGCTCGCACTGGTAGTAGGAACTAGTAGATGTTTTTCTTTATTTATAACTCTCCTCACATTTTTTTGGCTTTGAAGAGAATCATGGTTGTGGACATTATGTATGAATGTGCAGATATCTGTGAACATGAGTTTGATGTGGAAGTTGGACTTTGAATGTCGGGCTTGCGCGTGAACTATACCATGTCCAATGCTTCGTTTGTTATTGTTTGGAAAGTAATTGCTGTTATTACATGACCCGAAAAAAACATTTTGAGCCACATCAGTAGATGCACAGACATCACAACAGGCATGCTGACTGGATAAACATTTGAACCTAGCTATTATGAAGGAAATTTTGTATTGACAACAGTTTTAGATAGCAGGAGACGCCTAGCCTGCTCTGCCTCTGCTAGCTTATTTCTGGCTTCTTCCATCTCTTTTTGGGCTTGGGTGAAGAGAGCATCTGATTGCTCTTTTCGCTTCTTTAGGAACTCAGCTACATTCTCAAGGGCTGCTGCATGCTTTCTTTCAGCCTTTACTAATGCCACGAGGACACGAACAACATACGACTCCACCTGGCTTGTGTCTAATCCAGCATCATCTATGAATTTGCACCTTATGTCTAATCCAGCATCATTAGGGAACTGGCACCTTGTGTGTAATCCAGCCTCATTTTGGAAACATGATCTCGAGGTTGACCATACTTCCCTCCTCGCAGGAACTGCATCCTGACATGAAGTTACTTCTTTCTTAGATCAATACTCAGAGAAACCTAGGCCCATTTAGTAGAAGCCAGATAAACATAACTCGGAGAAGTGAATTCAAAAGGAAAAGAAATATAAAACAGACTACACGGTGAGAACACCCACTTCCTACATCAAGTTAAAAACGAAAGCATTAGGACGATTAAGACTCTTCTTATTACACATCGAAGAACACCACACTTAAGAGAAACAGAAACTACAACATATACACATCGAAGAACACGAGGCTAAACGAAAGTAATTGAAAGGGTGTTACTTACCAAAGCTCGTTTTACAGGTTCGGTGCAGCTCCTCCTTAACTTGCCATGCTCCTTGAAGATGTCCCGAATATTCCGTGTTTGGTCTTCATTGCTCCTCTGCATGTTCACACTCGTGGTTTCAAAATCTCAACCAGGCAAGAAAAATACTACTAGTAATACTCGCGCATCTTGTGGGCAACATTAAAGCACTGGTCTGCCATGTTAGAGCATCTCCAACAGAACCGCAACGCGTGGCGCTTTAAAAAAGCGTTTACAGCGCTGAGATAGAGAAGTAGATACTAGAGAGTAGAGGATAGTTCTCAGCATAGATAGATACAAAAAAGATAATTCAACTACTCCTCGTCGTCCGACTGCTCCTCGATGATGTCCTCCTCCGACGTCTGACTGTAGGCGTGAAGATACCGATCATCGTCGGATTCCCAAGGAGACTCTGCTCCTAGCCTCATGTTGAATTGAGCGTCCGCTTTTCGCCTACGCTTGTCCTCGCGATAGGCGGTTCGCTCCGCCCTCCTCTTATCCCTCTCCGCCCTCCTTTGCGCGTAGAACTCGCGCTCGTTGATGATGTCCTACGGGAAGTGTTGGCGCGACAGCACAATGGCTTCCTCCGTTCCTCGTCCATCTCGGCGATGCCGAGACGGTGCTCCCGCCTCCGGTTGTCGCGACGATCCTCGTCGGTGCTAAGCCGTGGCAGAGGCGCGAGCTCCTGCACCCGCTCCCGCGTTGGCACGTTGGGGAGGTTCAATGTTCTATGAGGCCACCGGGGGCGCCATGCTGCTGCGTCGTACGCGCAAGCAGCCTCGGTGGCGGTGTCAAAATTGCCGAGGCCGAGGCGCATCCCGTGGAACCGGATCTCGGCAGAGAAGTCGCCGGAGGGGCGTGCGCGGATGCTGCGGTAACCCCAAGTTTCCCGGCGACGTGGCGGCATGGTGGCGCGGCGGCGACGAGGCGAAAAAGAGCAGGGAGAGAGCGGTGGAGAGGCACAGAGCGGTGGGAGGGCGTTGGATTTTATAAAGCATGCCGGACGCCGCGCGCCAAAACTAGCGCACGCCCGACCGCTTTTTCCCGCACGCGCGCGATCCTTACCCGACGTCTCTGCTATCTCTACTCTCTTCTCTAGGTTATATTCATTTTATATTTAATATTTGATATTTATCTCTACTTCCTTTACTGTCTACTTTTTTTTCTCTATACTTTTTTTCTTGCAATATAGGCCGTCTGATTTATATCTGACACATAGGAAGGAAACAAATGGGAATTTTGCAAAAAGATACCCATACCCCTCTCCAGATTTGCAAATAAGGCCTTCCCTCGTTCATCCTTTTCTCCCACAAGATAAACTACTCATCGAATGCGTCTTGATGCGTGCAACGTATGGGCATCTTGCTAGTTCTAAAAACCTTTCCATCATTTGCCACGCTGCTGGTTGCAGATGAAAAACCTACCCAAGCACAACGCGATACAGGAGCGACGCACAATTACAAGCTGATATTCGGTTGGACAATGGAGGCTATAACCAATTACTTTTACGGGAACAATAGCACCTAGGAAAATTGAAGGGTAGGTATGAACAAAATTGGAACTGCACATGTACTGCTAAGTGATTCAATACACACATTACCAATCGAGGAGGAGAATGATGGTCGCGGCAGCCTCTGTGAGTCATGGTAGGCAACGGGAGTCAGTTCATTGTCCACGACGGTGGTATTTCTGCGCTTGGCGTCGGCTTCCGGGAAGCAGATCCAAGACCGTGGAAGACGATGCCGGGGAAGAGGCTCCGTCTACAACGACGACGGTAGACCGGCTCCAGTGCGGCATACGAGGTCGTCGATGAGGCAGATGCGCTGCGGTGGACGAGTGCGCCGATGTAAAGGGGAGGATCACGAAGGCTGCGGTGCCGTGGAGAAGTCTATTTTGCGGTGGGGATAGAAAATGGGGAGTATTCAGGTGTACTACTTTGGGTGTCGGGGAGGGGCTGGCTGGGTAGGGTGAACCTGAAGTTACAAAAACAGCCCCCCTATCAAGTGTCATACGTAGGCTTGTTCCGAAGGCTATGATGGTAACTTCCAACTGCTCGAATCAAGGTCGCGGGAGATTTTCCCGCCGACCTCAAAATTTTGTGACACAGGACTCCCCGTGTGGCGTGTTGAGTGATTCGGCTAAGCAACTAGCGAGTAGTAGTAGTAAACTCTGCATATTAGGTTTGACCGAAGTCAAACTTCCTAAAGTTTGACCAAGTTTATATAAAAATATAAACATTTACCATAACAAATATTTATGATGTGGAAGTACATTCAATAATGAATCTAATGGTATTTATTTGTTATTGTATATGTTAATATTTTTTGTTATAAGCTTTCTGAGAGTTTACAAAACTTGACTTTGACCAATGCTAATATACGGACTTAAATAAAAACGAAGGGAGTACACATTTGTTTGCTTAGTTTGTAGTGAACTAATCATTTGTTGAAATTGTGAAATAAATATATTAGGCTATTGACTTCGAATGTAATGGTCTATACAATTGAATAGCTACAATCATTGTCGAATCCCAAGATGTATACAAGGTCTATAGTACTTCACAACATGCTCAAACTCACATAATCCCAGTCAAATGAGAATCTAAATGCATTTCATAGTTATTACTTTGTAGGATGCAACAAAAACAACCAAAACTCTACATCAGCCATTATAGAAGCAACATTTTGACATATCCCATTGTGTGAATGAAACATGCAGAGAGAGCTTTTGAAGATGGAGCAGATAGGGTGGGAAAGATTGTATGTATGTGGACAAGAGAGTAGGAGACAAACCTAACGAGACACACACACACACACACACACACACACACACACACAGAGAGAGAGAGAGAGAAGGAAAGAGAGAGAGGAAGAAGTTAGGTCTGTGAGAAAGATGGAGACATGTAATATACGTGATTCTGTATACGTGGAAGGAGAAGAGACAACATGTTTGATGAGAGAGCTAGAAAAACATGGACGAGAGGGGAAGGATCTCATGGGTTGAGGGATTGACAATTTTGTGCGGGGGAGAGAGGGATTGGTAATTTTGTGCAAGAGAGAGAGAGGGTGAGGGGGAGGAGTCAGACAGCCGTCGTCACATCACCCTGCTTCCAAATGACCCCGCATTCTCTAGCGCGGTGTGGTCGCCGTCTTCGATCTGCTCGATGCCCTCTTTGAAGATTGAGGTGTTGTGCATGTTGGGGTGCAAAGAAGCACAAGAGAGAGTGGTCACCGTATAACCTTGGATGGGGATGAATTGTGTGCTCGGGGGAGTGTGTGTGTGTGTTGTGCTGCGTGCGTGTGTGTGTGTGTGTGCGTGCGTGCGTGTGTGTCTGTGTGTGTGTGTGTGTGTCTGATATTGAGCGAAAACAAACCTAAGGATAGAAATGGGTATTCACGAAGAGATTGCACGGGCCTTGAGGTGGGCAGGGGCTGAGTGAGGGTGTCAAAATGTGCACGTTGATGCATATGTTGCATGCGATCGTGCGAGGGACGGATGAATCGAGAGAGATGGTTGTTGTGTTACGGATGGTCCTCTCTCTCTCTCCCTCTCTTTCTCTCTATCTCTCTCTCTCTCTCTCACACACAAGTAAACTAGAAGACCGTTCTCTCATGTATACACAACGTATCGGCATCTGTCTATGTCTCACTCATGCATGATCGTTTGCACATTGACACCTCTCTATGTCTGTATCACACGCACACCGTCTCCACATTGCCCTTCCGCCACAACACACATATGGACACATACACACGTTCTCTCTCAGTCACACACATAAAATAAGTATTAAAAAACTAGGGCGCACCTAAAACGTCCAAATCCAAATAAACACAAAATGGAGCTAAATTCAAATATATGGAAATATTGCAGCGTCAAGAACTTTCTCAGGAAAAAAAGTTGAGTAATATTCGAGGATTGTTTTCACACACACAAAAAGGTTCGGTGGATGTCCTTCGAGCGCGACACGGTGACGCACCGTTTGATCGACCGTGCGGCCACGGTTCACGCGCTTGCACAGGATTCCGTATCGTGGCTGTGGTACTAACTTCAAAATAAATAAATAATAAAAGCGCTGCCTAAGTCTAATGTTTACGTGTACTAGTACGGTTTTCTTTTAAGTTTGACCAACCTCATACAAAACTAAAGTAAGCTCCCATACGCGCACTCATCAATATGCCGCCGCCGCCGTTGCGCATGCCAGCGCCCGCCTGCTGTGGCCAACAATTTATCGCCCATCACGCCGTGTCGCCACCATCCCTGTGCCATGAAGCCGAAGGCTCGCCCGCTCACGTCGTCTGTAGTCCATCCTCGCCATGCCGCCGCGCTGCCAAGCACGCGAGCAACTGGTGGAGCCGCGTCTATGCACGCAATGTACGAAGAGGAGGACGAGCGCGTGCTCCAGCACGCCGGCAAGGAGGAACTAGCGTTTCATTGCCGTCTCCGCCCGCGCGGAGGAGCCGTGCACGGTGGCTGTGGATCCTGCAATCTGAAGGAGCAATTTGGGTCAGTCAACTCATGTGAGCCGTTTGATGCAACATGGATGGCGAGAAGGGCTTCTTCCACCTCTTCTATCGTCTTCTTCGTTCGCTCCGTCGAACTTCTTTCACAAATCGACCGACCCAAATTATACTACTAGTACGAACGTATTAAGTACAGTGGGAACACGAAGGTACGGGCAGTAGTACCAACTGCAAGAAGAACAGTAGTAAGACATAGTACTAGTACTACTCTACGTACTAAACAGTTCAAATAACGAGAAAGAACATAAACATAGTTCTGCTCGGGCCTCAGCACAACACACCCTTGAAAATAAACTAAGCAACTAGTCAGCTTGAAACTACAGTAGAACAAGCTTGAGCGACGGCACTGCCACCTACTCGGAGTCCGAGTCCACGTCCTCGACTTCGTCCTCGTCCCTCTTCCTCTTCCTCTTCGCCGACGCTTCTTTGCTTGAACCGGACACTGGGCTATGCTTCTTCATCCAACCCATGTAGATATTTAAACAAAGGTAGACATCCATTGCTGCATACAGGATGTGATCTTCATCCAATGTCTTCGACTCCCATGCATGATGAAACTCGTGATGAGGTTTCTTTAGTTTAGCGTACGAAGGACCAATCATGGCTGCTGCCAGGGTCAACATTGAAGGTTGAGAGGAGGACACTAGGCTTGCCTTATGGAGATCGAAGGGCTGGCCTACAATGAGACCTATCCGACGCAGGACTTCTTTGTCGTTCTTAAAGCCTATAGTAACGAATTTCACTCTTTTGTCCTTGAGGAAGTTCTTAAAATCCTGGCACTCAACGTCGGCATGGCATATGTGGTAGACCAAGCAAACATTATGTACGCAAACCTGGATCACGGCGGGCTTCTTCCTCTCTTCGTCCTTCAGATCCTTCTCTCGTCCCAGGACTGTGGTGTACTCAACATCTAGCCTAGTGACCCACTCATCCGTTGAACTATTGAACATGCGTAGGAAGCGAGCAAGCCATGCTTTCACCGTCGCGGATCCACGTGTCTGGATGATGATGAACTGATCACCGGTGATGGCTCTAACCTGGTACTCAGCGGCGACCATGGAGATTTGGGAGGCCATGGATTTTAGAGGAGGGTTAGGAGAAGTTGAACTGCTGTACCCCGCAAACACTGGGAGCGAATAATGTGAAAGGACGGGATGACTGGGAGCGAACTGTTGTGAGGTAGAAGACAGGGACGAGTAGGGTGTGCGAACGGCGTAGGGTTGCTGGCTTGCTCGGTGGATAAACGGCTGCAAGCCCCCAAAGAGTTCTCGAGAACTATGCGGGACCCACTAGATGTCATGTCTACTAGACCCATATCGTAGGCCTGATGGTATAGCTTCTGCCTGTTCGCACGCCATGCCGGCGGGTGGATGTAACTTCACTTAATTCCGTCAACCGTCGCGCCTCCCACGACCTTTGCCTCCCTCGCGCGGGCGCGCCCTTTGAGACTTCGACCGGCTAAAAATGAGCATGTTTTTTGCCTACTCTGCATGCATGATACTCCCTCTGGTCCTTTTTACTCCCGTGAACCATTTGCAAAGTGTTTGACCAAATATATACTTTTTTTAAACACCACCTTATATTAATTAACCAACCACACTAGTACACTCATTCGATACAATATTCACCACACAGGGAGGTACGTTATTTACAAGAATACCATCTAATCTATTGTCAAAGCTATACTTAGCGATTAAGTGTGCCACCTTATTGGCCGAACGGCTAATCTTTGACAATTGAAGATTGGTGATCAACTTCGAGATGCTCAACGCTTTCATTTTCAGGTCACGCATAGCAGACCTGTCATAGTCCCCCGATGCAAGAGACGCTACCACAAAAGTGCAATCAGTCTCTAAAATTACAGGATTATGAAGAGAAATACCTATGTAGAGACCGGCAATGCAAGCCCTAACCTCCGCTTCCTCCACGCTTTGACAGGCATCAGTGAAATCCCACGACCAAATTTATACTAAAAATATCAATATCTATAATACTGATTACAGTGATTATAAGAACTACGTTTTATAATGAGTGTAAAAATATTGATTTGACATTGTAAATGTTGATACTCCCTCCGACTAGGTGAGTAAGTCATCCTAGGTTGTGCACCTTGACTAAGGAGGAGGGGAAAACGAGAGACATTAATGTTTATTTGCTAATTAAATAGTATGTCATGTTTGATAGTCTCAGGTCATTAAAAGCATGCACACCCTCATCTCTTATTGGTTGATATGTCAAGAAACAAGAAATGAGGTAGAAGTTAATGCACCGCGCCTACGTGTTTTGGGATTACTCCCTCTGTCTAGGTGTGTAAGTCATCTTACAAAAATCAAATAATCCCAAAATACTTAGGCGCGGTGCATTAAATTCTACCTCGTTTCTTGTTTCTTGACATATCAACCAATAAGAGATGTGGGGTGTGCATGCTTTTAATGACTTGAGACTACCAAACACGACATGCAGTGGTTAGTTCATTGCATGCAATGCTATTAATTAGCAAATGAACATTAAGTTCTCTCGTTTTCTCCTCCTCCTTGGTCACGGTGCACAACCTAAGATGACTTACTCACCTAGACGGAGGGAGTATTTGGTTTTCGTAAGATGACTTACACACCTAGCTATTAGAGTACCACTACCTCCCTTCTAGTTTAAAGGGCTCGACTCAAAAATTTCACCTACTCTTAGCAAGATAGTAGAGGCGGTGGAATAGTTTTTGAAGTCTGCAAAAGTACTCAACTAATGATGTCGTTCTTCACAAAAAAATGTGTTTACCAATGCATGCATGAACACTAGTTAGTCTAACCCCCCTCTCTTCTTTAATTCTTTGCCACATCAGCATGTTTGCTATTCCCGTATACCAGCTAAGACACCATCATGATTGCCAACCTTAATCATCGCGTGCAATAATTTAGTGCACCCTGAAATATGAACATGTGTGGGGCGTGTATGTTTTTAATGACTTGAGACTATACCTAGCCCAGCATGCAAGATGACTTATTATGCATCGTTCCCCATACCTGCAGGAAGCCCGTTCGTCTCCAAATCATTTCCTCTCCATGTGTGGAAACAATATGCCTGCCAAACTCTCCTTCTCCCTCTGGCGGTCCCACCACTCCACCCCGTGTGAAAAAATCTGCATGCATGACTCTCCTCCCCCATGCTGGTCCAATCCGTTGTGACCAGCAATATTTCCACCCCTTCGCTCCCCCGTAATTTACTCCAACAAATATGCCCATGTAGCTTTTACTTAACTTCAGGTGCATTGGGTCACTGACATACGGGCCCAGCAGTGTACTGGCCCACATGTCAGTGACGCAACTAGGCCTGCAGTTAAGTCAGTGCAGCTCAGTCCATAACTTACGTAGGTGTGCCATTGCTCGCTATAAATACTACGCCTCATACGACATCGCTATCTCCTCCCCCTCACGTTCATGTTCATCGCTATCTCCCCCCCTCCCTCTCACGTCGACCACCATGGCATCTCCCCTCCCAAGCCCTAGGAGCCCCTCGCTGCACCGCGCGGACGGTCACGCATCGCCTTTCTGTTCCTCGCCGCCACTAGTCGAGGAGGATGCGTCGGCGTTTCGCTCCTCGCCGCTACGCGACGCGTCGCTGTTCCGTTCCTCGCGGACACTAGTCAAGGAGGACGCGTCGGCTTCCGCTCCTCGCCGCGACGCGACGCGTCGCCGTTCCGTTCCTCGTCGCCACTAGTTGAGGAGGACGCGTCGGTGTTCCGCTCCTCGCTGCGACGCGTCGAGGTGGACACGTCGGCGTTCTCAATCTCGCCGGCACGCGCGTCGGAGGACGCGTCGGCTCCCCGCTACGAGGAGAATGCGGTGCCGCCCGCCGAGCCCCCCAGCCTTGAGGAGCTTTGGAAAGAAATGGATGTCGCCTTGTGGGAGGCTTTGCCTCCAGCAGAGCGCGCCAAAATAGACGCGGAGAAGAAGGCCGAGGAAGAGAAGCGCACCGTGCAACAAGCTTTCTGGGAGATCTATGTTGCGTCCGAGAGAGTCAAGCAATTGGTTCTTTGGCAGAAGGCTCGTGCAAGGGCCGTGAGGGTGGCGGAGGACACCCGTGCCGACGCCCTGAGTACAGTCGGGCCCAAGCACCTCATCTACACTTGGCGGTACGTGGACCGGGTGCACGCTTCCAGCTAGGAGGAGTACCTATTGGCGCCGGATCACCACATCGGTGAGATCACGCTCGCCCGCCGGCAAGCCGCCAATCATCACCTCGCGAGTTGCGAGGCTGAGGAAGAGGCGTTGTGTCGGCGCGCTGGGAAACGGCCGTGCACCAGGGCACTCGTGGCGCGCCGCAAGCGCTCATGCGAGCGCCGTGGCTTTTAGGAGGAGTATAATTTTTGTTTCGTAAGGCGATCTCATTAGTTTTGGGACGCAAATGATAAATCCTAAACGTTCAAGAATTTTTAGCGTCCTTAATTAAGTATGTAAAAGGGAAAGTTTGCAAACATTGTGTATTATTACGCATTTTGCAAGTACGAGCATATAGCACAAACTTTACTATATACTATCAGACTACACGTCTCTCTCGATATATGCTTGCAGACTGTGCTACTCCCTCCGTCCAGGTCAATAAGTCATCTTTGGTTGTGCATGGTGACCAAGAAGGAGGGAAGACTTGTACACCTTGACGGAGGGAGTACTACTATTACTTATGTACGTGCAAATGCATGTTTGAACATTATGATGCAGTTTTTGTAAAAGTGGAAAAACAGCACTAGTCAAGCTTGTGAAACGATTCAATGCAAAACAAATGCAAAAATGCTCGTTTGATTGTTTACTTTTAGCTTCCTTCTCTGTGGTTATTTCTCTGTGCACCGTGACCAAGGAGGAGGAGAAAACGAGAAATGTTAATGTTTATTTGCTAATTAATAGTATTGCATGCAATGAACTAACCACTTCATGTCGTGTTTGATATCTCAAGTCATTAAAAGCATGCACACTCTTTATCTCTTATTGGTTGATATGTCAAGAAACAAGAAACGAGGTAGAATTTAATGAACCGTGCCTAAGTGTTTTCGAATTATTTGGTTTTCGTGAGATGACTTACACACCTAGATGCACCGCACCTAAGTGTTTTGAGTAACATTTTATCAGTTAAAGCTTTGGTCAAAATTTAGCACAAATTACAATGGTGAGGAATAAACCAGGATGGAGTAGTAGTTTAGAAGCCCAAATAAATGAGTGAGGCGCCTTATTGTTACTCTCCACTGTGACTAGTCTTGTGGGAAAAGCTGGGGAAGCCGCCAAAAGAACTGGCCCTAGGAGTAGTAGCTAGGGATCGAGCGTGGGAGATGAACCGGAGAAAGTAAATGCAGAGAGATGAAATGCAAAAAAGACGGAGGGATGTGATGGTTGCTTGTCCGTTTATTTTACCAGGCCATTTATTACTGGGAGTGGTTGGGTTTTGTGATATGACGACTTTACTACCACGCCACGAGCGGGGTGAGAGGTGAGACTCCCGTGCAGTGCCGCCCTCTACACTTGTACTACATCGGTCATGGTTTATTAGTCCCCCATTGAATTTGACTGAAGATTAAACTGACAAAATTTTAGTGCATGTCAACAAAAACTATATCGTTGGATTCATATTTGAACATAGTTTTGAATGATATAATTTTAGGTGACATGCATCAGTATTTATCGTACTATATATAATGTTAGTTCAATTTTTGGTCGTACTAATCTATAGTAGTAAGGTGCCCGTGCGTTGCACCGAAGAGTGAAATGCATTGATCGGGGAGTTGTTTATTTTATCAAAGGATGTGGGGGTCATCTCATGTGTAACGGGTATCGATAGGTTTCTTCGGATATTATCTCATCTCTAGAACTCACAAACATCCGGGTGAAATAGATAAAAAGGTATCTTTTGCAAACAAAAGCGTTCAACTATTCAACCTGCATCCAAAACTTGTGAAGAAATAACACTTATTGTGCTTTGCAAGAAATGATCTTTAAGAATTAGTTTTTGAGTATCGATTATTATACATGTTGGCTACAGATGACATGGCACTTTCTTATAGTCAACAGTTGGCTATACTATTAAGTAATATTAACCATGCCCTTATACACCTAGACGGAGGGATTAAATCAGGATGACTTGCAAGGGGGCAGAGGAGATGTAAGAAATGGTCCATCGTAAGTCTTTCACCAGTACTGTAGTAAAAATTCATACATGGAAGATTATAGACTAAACCATAAACGGATACACCAGTATAGAGACATCTTTGCGGCCTCCACAAAAGTCTTCATCGGCGACGGTACTCATGCCATTTTTTGGGAGTCTGCTTGGCTTGATGGTTTGCGACCCAAGGACATTGCACCAAATTTTTTTGAGCTATCACAAAGAAGGAATTGCTCGGTCCAGAAAGCGCTCCTCGACAATTTTTGGGTGGCTCCTCTCAGGGCATGAATGTTCACCATCTTCATGAGTTTGTCAACCTATGGGAGAAGCTATCTCATGTTCAGCTAATACCTGACATGCCTGACTCCATCATTTGGAAGCTCACCAAGGATGGTCACTATTCTGCAGCAACGGCTTATAGTGCGCAGTTTCTCGTTTTAGTCGACTCGGACTTGCCTCAAATTGTTTGGATAACTTGCCCCCCCCTCCCAAAATGCAAGTTTTTCGCTTGGCTAGTCATCAACAAAAGAATCTGGACGACAGACCGGCTTCAGAAGCGACGGTGGCCTAATTGCAACATGTGCCCCCTGTGCAAGCAAGTCCAGGAATCGGTGGCTCATCTGCTTTTCAAATGCCGCTACACGGTTAGAGTATGGAACATGATTAAAGCGTGGCTTGGCCTTCATGACATTTACCCGCAGAACTGGGCCATGGTTGACACGGTGAAGAGTTGGTGGAGTGCCAATGCTTCCAACAGGACGCAATCTGGACGACCACTTACCTGCCTTATGCTGCTCGTCTCATGGGAAATTTGGAAAGAGCGGAATGCTAGGGTATTTCGTAATGTCGCAGTGCCTGTTGGGGTTTTAGTAGCTAGAATCAAAGACGAGATGGCGCTATGGTGTCTGGCCGGTGCGAAACATTTGTGTAATATCAATGCCACGAGAGTGATACGTTGTATTTGGCCTTTGGCCAAGACCCCTAATACTCCTTCTTATTCAATGAAAATGGCAAATCTTTTGCCTTGTTTCAAAAAATAAAATAAACGGGTACACTTTTATTCATGTGTGATACTCCAATAGAGCAAGATCCTGCATGGAAGTCTCCACATGCTTAGACAGCGCATTACATTGAGCGAAGACTAATGATCAACATTTAACTTGATAATGCATATTTTTTAGAAGAACAAGGAGGCTCCTCCCCGGTTCCATTATCAAATGAAACCCAAAGTGTCTTACATCAGCTCACTGAGAGGAGTAGTTCAAAGGAAGGACTGTGGTGAAAGCCACTAAAGTTTAACGACAAGCTTACAGAATCAAAAGCGGCAAAGACACAGGCCATAAGCGCCCACACACACACTACATGTTTTCTAAGTGCACTTGATAATGCGTATGTCCAGGTGAACCTCCTTGGAGTCCCCGTGCACTGAGTCGGCGGGTAAAGGATAGAACGGTTGCCATGCGTTTTCCAAGTCCACATTGGCGGGATAGTCCCAGCTCCTCAGATTCCAAGTCTGTCCGATGAGTCCGGTTTCGCCGCCCACATGACCCGAAGGGGTAGTAACATTGACCTTGCACCCGTACATCTGCCTCGTGTCAGTGTTAGCGTTAGCGGCGACGCCCCTGATAGACGCTACAAAGACGGGGCGGCAGCCTGCGCGGGCCTCGCCGGTGCTCACGATCAAGAGGAAGACGCTGTCGTCCTCCTCCGAGACTAGCAGGCGGCGGTGATCCTCCAGCGACTTCGGCATGGTGAACCGGTAGCACGTGTCGTACTTGATGTTCTCCGCCAAGGGCCAGCAGTGACCGTTGCACGGATCCATGAGGTGATGCACCATGTCCGCCGGCGAGCCACAAAACAGCATCAGGCACTCATAGCAGTGGACAAAGGGCTCCTTGGAGGCATCGACCAGGCCGTCCATGAAAGGGAGTGGCTGTAGGGGACGTTGCGCCAGTCTCTATCTCTACAAGTACTTTTTAATAACAAATCGAATAGTGATGCGTCGTCCGTTGCACGCCCGGATGAACTCGCCTCCTCGCCTCCATCATCACCAACTGAGTCTTTTATAGGAGTAGGATTAGAGAAAAAACCGAGTTGGTGATGATGGTGTGCCGTGCAATGCACGGGCATCTTGCTATTTTTTTGCATATAAGTCCAACACCACGTAGACACGGTCTTTGAGCACGGTTCATAGTCGTTCCACAATCGGGCATCGAAGTTTGTAACTATTTTAGATTAGAATATACTACTCCTCCGGTGCTAGTAGTAGAGCAGAGTCCTACTCTACTACTCTACTCTAGCAAGCTAGGGCATAGTACTATAGTAGGTACTATAGGGAGTACCAGTACTGTGATCACTCAAGCAAGTTGTCTGGCATCGATATGACCCTACTCTGCTAGTATGTGTCTCGTAAGTCAAGTGGCATGCTGTAGTCATCATCACCTGTCCACTTCCCGCGGCACATATTCGCTTCTCCATCTTTGTCTGCACATAATCTCGTCCAAGCTTCCATCCACGCTAAGACGCCTCCCCCCTCGTCCGAAACCCAAGCACTAACAATGGCAGAAACGAGCAGCGTCGCCAAAAGAGTGGCTGGAATTCGCTCCTCACAGAGGTAATCAAGCTCATTGTTTCGCGTGTGGACAATCTCAGTACCATGCCGCTCGCCGCGTTCTCGTCGTGGCTGTACCATTTACTCAAAGCCCTCATGCTGGAGCTTTTTAAGCCAGCTCCTTGCTTGCTGATGCCGCCTGATCTTCAGAAATGGCGTGTCATGCAGCATAACGATCGTAGGGTGGCGAGCATCAACCCCCTTCACTGCGATCCGATCCCCGTCAACCTCAGCTACATTAACAGTATGTATTGGGTCGGCATGAACACGCCTTGGATGGTGCTCGTCGACGGTCGCGGCAGTTGGATGCTCGTGGAGGTCTACACCCGGCGATTTATCCCCTTCCTTCGATTAACACTGCACTGCTTTGGCACCGCGGCCCAGAATACTCGGAGTCTTACAGTAGCCAACATGATACCAAGTTTGATTTGCTCAAGGTTGTAATCTGCCAAGTGCCCACAAGATCTGGGAATTATAAAGATTTCAGGCTAATTGCGTTCTTCAACCGCGGTCTCGCCTATCTGACAGGTCACTGCGGTAAGTGGATAAATCTACATGTCCATCGCAGGATCATACATCCTCCATGGTTCTCTGATGCCATTGAACACAAGGGCTTCATTTACGCTGTCGACTCCTTCTATGGCTGGACGTATTGCTGGACTACTCCAGTCATCGCTACAAACGGCTGTTACAGCAGCATGTTACTTTCCTATCATATCATGATGGCTTGCTTATATTACTGTCAACATTTACTGAAAAAATATTCATGCTCATAACATGTTGTTCTTAAGATTGACTAAATCAAGAGCCCTTTTTTATTTGACTCCAACTTGATATGATGTTGTAGGCCGCCTGGTGTCCCTACCCTTCCTTATCCCAGAACCTTTCAAAGAAAAGTGGCATGGCAATTGCAGGTGGTTCCTGGGTCGATCAGACGACGGCGAAAGATTCATGATCGTTCGCACGTACCAGACGTGTTGTTTTGCGGAATACAATCACAGTCACTACAAGGTCTTTGAGCAGGATCCCAGCTTCTCTGGGCCTTCAGGAATTTTTGACTGGAGGCTGGTAAGTAGCCTTGGCACACACTCTCTGTTTGTCTGACTGAATTATCCGATTAACTAGGAGATAACCGACGGCAAGGATCATGATGGCAGCGCAGTTTCATTCATCAGGCAAAACTGTGTGTACACAGCGTACCATGCGTCTCCGCATGCACCATACCCTGATATGTGCCGCCACGCTCTACAACCCAAAGTAGGAGAGAGGGTCGCAAGTATCAGACTTCGACCTGCTGGCTGGAGTTTCCCCCGTCAGGCACCCATCTGGTTCAAGCCGTCAGCCAATCTCCACAGCTTAATAAATAGTAACGTCTAACTGAGCCAGTTAGTTAGATATGTACACTTGGTGTAGTAGGATCTTTATTTAGTTTGATGCATACACTTGTTCTTTTTTGGTAGCCCTTTTGTAATGATGGCTGATGTTTGGTTTGGAAGAGAGAGCTGCGTTTTAACTCTTCTGGCCTGCTTACTGCTTCTGTTGCACCCCAGCCCTGGTTGCTGCTGCTGCTGTTTTCAATGTACAATCAGTAGTATATTTCGTCTGTTGGTTCAATATAAATGTGTTGTTAGAATGACAAACACAATGTTTTGGAACTCGTTGCATGGTTCGATCCTTTTTAGTGCCCCGTACCGTACGTAGCTCATACTATTTTTCGTACGGAACACATTTTCCACTTGTTGATAACATGCAGCCCACTGATGAAGGCCCAATAGAGAAGCCCATGATTAACTGGAAGGGACGCTCTCACATGAATCTGGCCCAGGTACATGCTCATAGTCCCCTAAACATAAATAAGTAAATAAATAAATAAAGCTAAATGCTCATGCACCAATTCTTTGGGAAAATAGGTAGCCCAGTATTTCTTTTTGAAGAATACCCAAGCTAGGCCTATTTGTTTTCTTTGAATTACTGGGCTGCAAATCTTTCAAGACGAGCAAATGGGATATTAGTTTTTTGTGAATTTTTTTCCTCACTGATATCTTATACGTATTTCATTGGATTTAACATGACATAGTACTAACTTATTTTTAAATTTGTTTTAGTATGGCTATTAATTTTTGGATTAAGAATATTTCGTTCCCCAGCAAAAATTTCTCACATATTTAGTTAATTTTTTGACCCTGGTACTGACCAGAAAATGGCCGGCAATTCTAAAAATGTAAAACGGGCTGCAATAAATTCCATATGAATTATAAAATGAGTAAAAATTATAAAAATAATAGCAAATGGGCTATACACGCCACAGATTTCGAGGCTGACTTGTTTACGCAAGGCTTTGTCAGTGAACACACGATTCTAGCCGCCTTGCTTCTTCAATCTCTGATCTTCCTGCTCCAGCCGCCTAAACTAGCGCCGACGGGACTGCCTGCTCCCTCCTCTTGTGGCCCGCTGTGATGCCGCGCAGGCTTCCCCGGCCCACCCTACTCCCTCCGCTGGCCTGGCCGCATGCAATCAAGTGCCTCCTTATTACGCGAAAAAAATGATTCCTCCCACTGACATCTGGGGCGCACCGGTTAGGAGGCTGACCTGTGGGCCTACTACGTTGACGCGTACGCAGGGCTTGTCAACTTAGTCAACAAACAATTCTAGCAGCAGTAACCGTTGGATTTGAATCGAACGGTCCTGCTGCTTCTTCAATCGCTGCTCTTCTTGCACCAGCCGCCCAAACCAGTGCCGGGGAGACCGCCTGCTCCTGCCTCCCGTGGCCGGCTGTGTTGCCGCGGAGGCCTCATTGCCCCCTACTACTCCCACCGCTAGCCAGGCCCTGCAGCAACGGCAGCCTCACACCGCAGCCAAACCAGTGAACCCTGGTACTCCTCTCCGCACGGGCATCTACTGCCGCGTTTCCCCGGCTCCGCGTCATCCCCTTCCTAGGCCTCGTCGTCGTCCACCGCCTTGGTGCTCTCGGCGCGGCGTGGTCAATGTGGTCAACAACATTCCATCGGGAGAGTACTGTACGTGTAGAGGCTGACAGCTCGGTCCACGGCCACAACTCAGTTTTTCGTGATTTGCCAAGTAAGTCTCTTTGTCAGGCATGTTGGGCTACAAATCTTTCCAGACGAGGAGAGCTTTCATTCGGCTGGCCGAGAAAATGGTCCAACAGTAATGAGAAATGGGATATACATTTTTAAAACACATCAAAGCGGCAGTTAGTTTCAAATATCTTTTTTTTTCATTTTGAGATTTTAAATTACATTAATTTTTATGCATGGAGAATTTGTTGGATTTTATATTGATATACATTTAGTTTTAAATTCAGTTTGAATGTGAGTCGAAATTTCGGGATTAAAAACAGTTCGGACCGCACCGAAATATGCAAAATTTCGTATAATTTTTTAACCGTGGCCACAATATGGGATGTAATGCGAACAAAAAGAATATGGGCTCCAAACAAAACCTTAAGAATTAGCAAATGGGTTGTAAATTATTAGAAATAATGGCAGATGGGCTGTATGCCGTTTTTCACAGATTTGAGGCTTTCCTAAAAAAAGGTTGACGCACAAGCAGTGACTGTTGGATGGCCATCCAACGGCCGTCGTGCTTCTTCAATCTCTGCTCTTCCTGCTCCAGCCGCTCAAACAAGCACCGGTGGGACTGTCTGCTCCCTCCTCCCCGTGGTCGGCTGTGCTGCCGCGCAGGCCTCACCGCCCCACCGTACTCCCATCGCTGGCCAAGCCATCCCTCTACTCACCCACACCTGCTGTTATTCTCCGGCAACAGCAGACGAACCAGTAAACCCTCGTTCAGTCGTACTCCCCTCCGCGTGGGAAACAACTGCTGAGTCTTCCCTGCCTCCGTGTCGTTCCCTTCCTAGGCCTCGCCGTCGTCCATCGCCCTGGTGCTCTCGGCGCAGCCTGGTCAATGTGGTCAACGACCGACATGCATCTGAAGTGGACTGTATGTGGAGAGGCCGACAGCTGGGTCCACGGCCGCATGTAAGGAAATGCCTCCTTATTACGCGCAAAATAATGATTCCTCTACCTGACATCGGGGACCCACCGAAAGGGCCTCAGTATTTCGTGAAAAAAACGTTACCGCCGCTGACAGCTCGGACCCACCAGCTATATCTTTGCACGCAAGGAAGTGCCTCCTTATTACACACAAAAAAAAAGAATACTCCCCCTGTTAGCTGGGACCCAGTATAGTGGTAGGCTGACTTGTGGGCCTACTAAGTTGACGGGGACGGAGAGCTTTGTCAACTTAGTCAATATGCACGATTCTAGCTCTAGTGACCGTATGATGTCCATCCAACGGCTGTAGTGCTTCTTCAACCTCTGCTCTTCTTGCTCCAGCCGCCTAAACCAGCGCCGGTCATGCCTCGTGCTCCTACCTCCCGTGGCCGGCTGCAATGCGGCAGAGGCCTCACCGCCCCCTACTACTCCCATCGCTGGCCAGGCCATCCCTCTACTCACCCACACCCCCTGTTATTCTGCGGCGGCGGCAGCCTCACACCGCAGCGAACCAGTGAACCCTCGTACTCCTCTAAGCGTGGGCATCCACTCCCGCGTCTTCCCCGGCTCCGCGTCGTCCCCTTCCTAGGCCTCGTCGTCGTCCACCGCCCTGGTGCTCTCGGCGCGGCGTGGTCAACGTGGTCAAGGAACGGCTTCTATCGGACGTGGACTCTACGTGGAGAGGCTGACAGCTGGGTCCAGGACCGCAGCAAGGAAGTGCCTCATTATTACGCGCAAAATAATTATTCCTCCACCTGACAGCGGGGACCCACCGGACGGGCCACCATATTTCGCAAAAAAAATATTTCCCCCCTGAGTGCTGGGACCCACCAGCTACACCTTCGCACGCAAGGAAGTGCGTCCGGGCAAAAAAAAACGATTCGCCCCCCCCCCCGACTGTTGGGACCCACCAGCTACATCTTCGCACGCAAGGAAGTGCCTGACAGTCGGGACCCACCTGGTCGAAGCGTACGTAGCATTGTCATTCTGGTTGCGAACGTGTATGTACATACTGGTTGATGTAGAGGCACGCACGTGTCGTAGATGTAGAGGCGTGCACATGTCGTAGTAGAGGCGCGCACGTAGCATGTACACGTACGTACAGCGGCGAGGGTGCAAGAAAGAAAATACGGCCACGTACGTACAAACGGGCAGGGTCTCGAACGCCTACTTGCGCATATGTACATGGCTGGGTCAGAACGGAGAAACAGCATCATCATGTTCATGGGGAGCCAACCGGCTGGGTCGGAACGGAATGCGTGGTTGTGTTCATCAGGAGCGTTTGGACGGAACATGCGATGGAAACGAGGCCTGGCGTACCGCACAACGGAGGAAACGGCCTTGTGTTTGACCAGCCACATTCGAAACAGGGTCCTGTTGATCGGAAGGGCCTGGCGTACCGTGAAACGGAGGAAACGGACCTCCTACGGTCGAAACGGGGGTCCTGTTGATCGGGAGGGGTGTGGCGTACCGCAAAACGGACGAAACAGACCTCCTACGGTCGAAACGGGGGTCCTGTTGATCGGGAGGGGTGTGGTGTACCGCAAAACGGACGAAACGGACTTGTCTTGGAGCTCTACGGTCGAAACAGGGGGGAGGGGTGTGGCGTACCGCAAAACGGGACTCCACGAGATACTGTTCATCTCCACCGTCGACCTCCTCCAGCCTCCACGGGCTACCGTCGACCTCCTCTAGCCTCCACGGGCTCCTGTTCATCCAGCCTCCACCACGCGCTACTCCACCGGCTACTGTTCAACCACCCCTCCGCGGGCACCCCTCCACCGTCCACTGTTCATCCAGCCCTCCACATCACGGGGTCCTGTTCAACCACCCCTCCACGGCCACCCCTCCACCGTCTACTGTTCATCTAGCCCTCCACACCATGGGTTCCTGTTCATCCAGAGGCAACACCACCGCTCACTGTTCATCCACCCCCCCCCACAACGCTCATTGTTCATCCAATCGATCGGCTTCAGTTAGTAGCAGTAGTGAAGGAATCACTCCATCGGGTTCAATTAACAGCCATCGATCGATCGCTCGGGTTCAGTAACGCGTAGCCTGCAGTGCAATCGCTCGGGTTCAGTTAGAGCCCAACGCCTCGCTCGGCTTCAGTTAGAGCCAACGCCTCGCACACACACACACACACGTACGTATGAGAGAAACACGCATCGCTCGGCCCCCAACCTCCCACCGTAACCGGCAACTGCCTGAAATTTTCCTCCCCCTCACTTCTACCACGGTTTTTTCCGTCATGGACGGCCCAAAGAATGTCATGCAGCTGCGTCTCCGGCCCACCCAGGACGAAAAGCCCATTTTCTGTCATGATTTTTTGTCATAGAAGTAGGAGCCCACCACATCTATGATGATACCGGGTTTTGTCACAATTATCATCATAGAAGTGTCATATGTATGACAGAAAAAAATTTCGTTCGGCCCAAAATGTCATGGATGTGTCTTTTTTGTAGTGCTCGGTGAGGCGGGAAGGCCGCACCGCTACCCGTCGCTGACTCCAGCAGGCTCGTCGTCGCACGCTCGTCGTGTTCCCGCGGACGCGCACGCCGTGTTGCTCCTGGCATGTGAGCTCCTGCACTACCGCCCCGTTGACGATCTGTACAATGAGTGGCTTGCCCGCATCACCGAGCTCGTCAGCGCCGCAGGGGGCTCCCCTACGCCGTCCCTCTCGCTGCCTCACTCTCCGCCCTGTGCGGGCAATGCAGCTCCGGAGGCGCCTCCGCCGCCTCCCCCTCAAGAAGGCGCCTTGGCCCCAAGGCGCGCGGCCCCTGGACGGGACCCATCGCGTCCAGCGCCCGCGCAGCAAGAAAAGAGCTGCCAAGAGATCCCTCGCCCTCAAGAAGCCGCTCGTGTGCTCCCGGCACCGGCACGTCATGATCGCGCTCCTGCTCCAGCGCGCCAATACCCTGCGTTGCTCCTGGCGGTAGTGCGCGGAGACCTCCAAGATCAAGCCCTTTGTCACCAAAGGCCTCCTGTGGCCATTGCAGGCTGCCGTGCCTTCACTGCCGAGCTGTGCAGCGTGGCCTGGCCAGGCAAGTTTAAGCCAAATCTGCCTCCACGCTACGACGGCACTGCTGACCCCATGAAGTTCCTCCAGCTCTATGAGTTGGGCATCGAGGCGGCCAACGGGGATGAAAAGGTCATGGCGAACTGGTTTCCCATGGCGCTCAAGGTGGTGCCCGTACATGGCTCCTCAACCTGCCTCCCAGCACGATCTCCTCTTGAGACGAGATGCGCACTCGCTTCATCGCCAACTTCCAGGGCACTTGTGACCGGCCCCGGGCCATGAGTGACTTGCGCCGCATCAAGCAATAGCCAGGGGAGACCCTGCAAAAGTACATCCAATGCTTCAACAACGCCCGCCTCAAGATCCCCAGGGTGACTGAGGAGGCCATCATCTCAGCCTTCTTCGATGGCATTCGAGACGTCAAGATGAAGGAAGAGCTAGCAATCCACGAGGACCTATGCACCTCTCTGGAGCTGTTCAACTTAGCAACCAAGTGCGCCAGGGCTGAGGAAGGACGCCTCTCCCTCCTCGAGCTTCCAGCTGCTGATCCGGAAGAGAAGAAGCCCAAGGTCAAGGACGTGAAGCGCAAAGGAGCAATTGTGCTCGCAGTTGAGCCAGATACCAAGCGAGGCAGGGATCAGCCAGAGTCGTCCAAGGGCAGCCGGTACTGCGAGTACCACAACCTCCACACCCACAACACCAATGAATGCCAGGAGCTCAGGGCTGTGCGAGATGAGTGTATCGGCCGACGCCCCAAGCACAACGATTGGGGCTACAATCGAGGAGGAGGAAGAGGTGGAGGACGATGGGAAGACCGTGGCCCTCGCCAGGGGTGGCGCGACCAACCTCGCTAGGACCACTGGCAGGATCAGCCTTGCGAGGGAGGCTGGAGAGACCAGCCTCGCGAGGACCGCCCGCAAGGAAATGCAGGCCTCCCTCCACTGCCGCCACCACCAAGTAGGAATGAAGACCAGCATCAGGACGAGGGGGCTGGGGGCTTCCAGGAGCCATGCGCAATTGCTTGCATCCTAGGCGGAGCGCAAGCCTCGGCCTCCCAGTGCATCTTCAAGCAGTTTGCTCGCGAGGTGAATGTCGTCCTCCCAAAAACCGAAGTCTCGTGCCCTCTCTGGTGGTCCATGTGCGCCATCACGTTCAGTTTAACGGATCAACTCAAGTGCGCAGCAACAGCTGGTGTCCTCCCAATGCTTTGCTCCCCAGTTATCAGCAACGTGCAGGTCACCAGGACCCTCATCGATGGTGGAGCAGGGCTCAACGTCTTGTCTGTCGAAACTTTCAACAGTCTCCAAGTGCCGTATGATCAGCTTCAGCCAACCAAGCCCTTCTCAGGAGTCACTGATGGTTCTACCACCCCGATAGGGCAGGTCCGCCTCCCCGTCACCTTCGGACAGCGCAAAAACTACCGCACTAAGCTCATCGACTTCGACGTCGCCCACATTCTCCTGCCCTACAACGCCATCCTTGGATATCCGGCCCTGGCCAAGTTTATGGCAGCGACTCACCATGGCTAGAATGTCCTCAAGATGCCAGGAAGCAGTGATGTCATCACAATTCCCTACGAGGAGAAGGATGCAGTGTGTTCTCTCAAGCGTGCCTTCTAGGCCGCGGCAATCGAAGACCCAGATCACAGAAACGGGAGCCTTTCTGAGGCATTCCCTACGAAGAAGAAAACATTGTTGGAAATATGCCCTAGAGGCAATAATAAAAGTGTTATTATTATATTTCTTTGTTCATGATAATAGTCTTTTATTCATGCTATAACTGTATTATCCGAAAATCGTAATACATGTGTGAATACATAGACCACAATATGTCCCTAGTGAGCCTCTAGTTGACTAGCTCGTTGTGATCAACAGATAGTCATGGTTTCCTGGCTATGGACATTGGATGTCGTTGATAACGGGATCACATCATTAGGAGAATGATGTGATGGACAAGACCCAATCCTAAGCCTAGCACAAAGATCGTGTAGTTCATATGCTAAAGCTTTTCTAATGTCAAGTATCTTTTCCTTAGACCATGAGATTGTGCAACTCCCGGATACCGTAGGAATGCTTTGGGTGTACCAAACGTCACAACGTAACTGGGTGGCTATAAAGGTGCATTACAGGTATCTCCGAAAGTGTCTGTTGGGTTGGCACGAATCGAGACTGGGATGTGTCACTCCGTGTAAACGGAGAGGTATCTCTGGGCCCACTCGGTAGGACATCATCATAATGTGCACAATGTGATCAAGGAGTTGATCACGGGATGATGTGTTACGGAACGAGTAAAGAGACTTGCCGGTAACGAGATTGAACAAGGTATCGGGATACCGACGATCGAATCTCGGGCAAGTACAATACCGCTAGACAAAGGGAATTGTATACGGGATCGATTGAGTCCTTGACATCGTGGTTCATCCGATGAGATCATCGTGGAACATGTGGGAGCCAACATGGGTATCCAGATCCCTCTGTTGGTTATTGACCGGAGAACGTCTCGGTCATGTCTGCATGGTTCCCGAATCCGTAAGGTCTACACACTTAAGGTTCGATGACGCTAGGGTTATAAAGGAAGCTTGTATGTGGTTACCGAATGTTGTTCGGAGTCCCGGATGAGATCCCGGACGTCGCAAGGAGTTCCGGAATGGTCCGGAGGTAAAGATTTATATATGGGAAGTCCTGTTTTGGTCAACGGAAAAGTTTCGGGCGATATCGGTAATGTACCAGGACCACCGGGAGGGTCCCGGGGGTCCACCAAGTGGGGCCACCTGCCCCAGAAGGCTGCGTGGGCCAAGTGTGGGAGGGGACCAGCCCCTAGGTGGGCTGGTGCGCCCCCCACAAGGGACCCAAGGCGCAAGGGAGAGTGGGAGGGGGCAAACCCTAGGGCAGATGGGCCCTAAGGCCCACCCCAGGCGCGCCTCCCCTCTCTCCCCCTCTTGGCCGCCTCCCCAAGCCCCATCTAGGGCTAGCCGCACCCCTTTGGGGGGGGGGGAAACCCTAGATGGGGGCGCAGCCCTCTCCCTCCCCTATATATACTTGAGGTTTGGGGCTGCTATAGACACGAGAACCTCTCCCTCTTGGTGCAGCCCTACCTCTCTCCCTACTCCTCCTCTCCCGCTGTGCTTGGCGAAGCCCTGCAGGATTGCCACGCTCCTCCATCACCACCACGCCGTTGTGCTGCTGCTGGATGGAGTCTTCCTCAACCTCTCCCTCTCTCCTTGCTGGATCAAGGCGTGGGAGACGTCACCGGGCTGTACGTGTGTTGAACGCGGAGGTGCCGTCCGTTCGGCACTAGGATCTCCGGTGATTTGGATCACGACGAGTATGACTCCTTCAACCCCGTTCTCATGAACGCTTCCGCTTAACGATCTACAAGGGTATGTAGATGCACTCTCCTTCCCTCGTTGCTAGTTTCTCCATAGATAGATCTTGGTGACACGTAGGAAAATTTTGAATTTCTGCTACGTTCCCCAACAGTGGCATCATGAGCTAGGTCTATTGCGTAGATTCTTTGCACGAGTAGAACACAAAGTAGTTGTGGGCGTTGATTTTGTTCAATATGCTTACCGTTACTAGTCCAATCTTGTTTCGACGGTATTGTGGGATGAAGCGGCCCGGACCGACCTTACACGTATTCTTACGTGAGACAGGTTCCACCGACAGACATGCACTTGGTGCATAAGGTGGCTAGCGGGTGCCAGTCTCTCCCACTTTAGTCGGAACGGATTCGATGAAAAGGGTCCTTATGAAGGGTAAATAGCAATTGGCATATCACGTTGTGGTTTTGCGTAGGTAAGAAACGTTCTTGCTAGAAACCCATAGCAGCCACGTAAAACATGCAAACAACAATTAGAGGACGTCTAACTTGTTTTTGCAGGGTATGCTATGTGATGTGATATGGCCAAGAAGAATGTGATGAATGATATGTGATGTATGAGATTGATCATGTTCTTGTAATAGGAATCACGACTTGCATGTCGATGAGTATGACAACCGGCAGGAGCCATAGGAGTTGTCTTAATTTATTGTATGACCTGCGTGTCATTGAACAACGCCATGTAATTACTTTACTTTATTGCTAACCGGTAGCCATAGTAGTAGAAGTAATAGTTGGCGAGACAACTTCATGAAGACACGATGATGGAGATCATGATGATGGAGATCATGGTGTCATGCCGGTGACGATGATGATCATGGAGCCCCGAAGATGGAGATCAATGGAGCTATATGATATTGGCCATATCATGTCACTACTATATAATTGCATGTGATGTTTATTATGTTTATGCATCTTGTTTACTTAGAACGACGGTAGTAAATAAGATGATCCCTTACAACAATTTCAAGAAGTGTTCTCCCCTAACTGTGCACCGTTGCTACAGTTCGTCGCTTCTAAGCACCATGTGATGATCGGGTGTGATGGATTCTTACGTTCACATACAATGGGTGTAAGACAGATTTACACACGCGAAACACTTAGGGTTAACTTGACGAGCCTAGCATGTACAGACATGGCCTCGGAACACAGAGACCGAAAGGTCGAGCATGAGTCGTATAGTAGATACGATCAACATGAAGATGTTCACCGATGATGACTAGTCCGTCTCACGTGATGATCGGACACGGCCTAGTTGACTCGGATCATGTAATGACTTAGATGACCAGAGGGATGTCTATCTGAGTGGGAGTTCATAAGATGAACTTAATTATCTTGAACATAGTCAAAAAGACCTTTTGCACATTATGTCGTAAGCTCGCGCTTTAGTTCCACTGTTTAGATATGTTCCTAGAGAAAATATAGTTGAAAGTTGATAGTAGGGATTATGCGGACAGTAGAAAGCTTATGTCCTTAATGCACTGCTCAGTGTGCTGAACCCCGAACGTCGTTTGTGGATGTTGCGAACATCGGACATACACGTTTTGATAACTACGTGATAGTTCAGTTAAATGGTTTAAGTAGAGGCACCAAAGACATTTTCGAAACGTCACGGAACATATGAGATGTTTCGAGGGCTGAAATTGGGATTTCAGGCTCATGCCCACGTCAAGAGGTATGAGACCTCCGACGATTTTTCTTAGCCTGCAAACTAAGGGAGAAAAGCTCAATCGTTGAGCTTGTGCTCAGATTGTCTGAGTGCAACAATCACTTGATAGTGATGTTTCTCCAAAGTCATTGCCACCAAGCTGCTAGAGCTTCGTGATGAACTATAGCATATCAGGGATAGATATGATGATCCTTGAGGTATTTGCGATGTTTGACACCGCGAAAGTAGAAATCAAGAAGGAGCATCAATTGTTGATGGTTGGTGAAACCACTAGTTTCAAGAAGGGCAAGGGCAAGAAGGGATACTTCATGAAACGGCAAATCAGCTGCTGCACCAGTGAAGAAACCCGAGGTTGAACCCAAACCCGAGACTAAGTGCTTCTGTGATAAGGGGAATAGCCGCTGGAGCAGGATTACCCTAGATACTTGGTAGATAAGAAGGCTGGCAAGGTCGATAGAAGTATATTGGATATACATTATGTTAATGTGTACTTTACTAGTACTCCTAGTAGCACCAGGGTATTAGATACCGGTTCGGTTGCTCGAAATAAAAGCTACGGAATAAACGGAGACTAGCTAAAGGTGAGCTGACGATATGTGTTGGAAGTTTTTCCAAGCTTGATGTGATCAAGCATCGCACGCTCCCTCTACCATCAAGATTGGTGTTAAAACCTGAATAATTGTTATTTGGTGTTTGCGTTGAGCATAGACATAATTGGATTATGACTATCGCAACACGGTTATTCATTTAAAGAGAATAATGGTTACTCTATTTATTTGAATAATACCTTCAATGGTCTTGCACCTAAAGGAATGGTTTATTGAATCTCGATCGTAGTGATACACATTTTCATGCCAAAAGATAGTAATGATAGTACCACCTACCTGTGGCAGTGCCACGTAAGTCATATCGGTATAAAATGCATGAAGAAGCTCCATGTTGATGGATCTTTGGACTCACTCATTTTTGAAAAGTTTGAGACATGCGAACCATGTCTATTGGTATATATGCATGAAGAAACTCCATGCAAATGGACCGTTTGAACTCACTTGATTTTGAATCACTTGAGACATGCAAATCATACCACATGGGCAAGATGACTGAAAGCCTCGTTTTAGTAAGACGGAACAAGATAGCAACTCGTTGGAAGTAACACATTTTGATGTGTGCAGTCCAATGAGTGCTGAGGCATGCAGTGAATATCATTATGTTCTTACTTCACAGATGATTCAAGTAGATGTTGAGAATATTTTTCTTGATGAAACACAAGTCTGAATTATTGAATGGTTCAAGTAATTTCAGAGTGAAGTAGAAGATCATTGTGACAAGAGGATAAAATGTCTATGATATGATCATAGAGATGAATATCTGAGTTACGAGTTTTGGCACGCAATTAAGACATTGTGGAAATTGTTTTACAATTAATACCGCCTGGAACACCATAGTGTGATGGTGTGTCCGAACATCATAGTTGCACCCTAGTGGATATGGTGGGTACCATGATGTCTCTTATCGAATTACCACTATCGTTCATGGGTTAGGCATTAGAGACAACCGCATTCACTTTAATAGGGCACCACGTAATTCCGTTGAGACGGCACTGTTTGAACTATGGTTTGGAGAAACCTAAGTTGTCGTTTCTTAAAAGTTTGGGGCTGCGACGCTTGTGTGAAAAGGTTTCATCATGATAAGCTCGAACCCAAAGCGAATAAAATGCATCTTCATAGGACACCCAAAACAGTTGGGTATACCTCCTAATTCAGATCCGAAAGCAATATGGATTGTTTCTTGAATCGGGTCCTTTCTCGAGGAAAAGTTTGTCTCGGAAAGTTGAGTGGGAGGATGGTGGAGACTTGATGAGGTTATTGAACCGTCACTTCAACTAGTGTGTAGCAGGGCACAGGAAGTTGTTCCTATGGCACCTACACCAATTGAAGTAGAAGCTTATGATAGTGATCATGAAACTTTGGATCAAGTCACTACTGTACCTCGTAGGGTGACAAGGATACGTACTACTTCAGAGTGGTACGGTGATCCTGTCTTGAAGGTCATGTTGCTAGACAACAATGAACCTACGAGCTATGGGGAAGCGATGGTGGGCCCAAATTCCAAAAAATGGTTAAGAAACCATGAAATCCGAGATAGGATCCATGTATCAGAACAAAGCATGGACTTTGGCGGACTTGTCCAATGATTGGCAAGCCATTTGATAAATGGATCTTTTAAGACGGACGTGGATGGTAATGTCACCATCTATGAAGCTCGACTTGTGGTGAAGAGTTTTTCACAAGTTCAAGGAGTTGACTACGATGAGTTTTTCTCATCCGTAGCAATGCTTAAGTCCGTCGGAATCATGTTAGCATAAGCAGCATTTATGAAATCTGGCAGATGGATGTCAAAACGAGTTTCCTTACCAACTTTCGTAAGGAAAGGTTGTATGTGATACAATCAGAAAGGTTTTGTCGATCCTAAGGATGCTAAAAGGTATGCTAGCTCCAGCAATCCTTCTAAGGACTGGAGTAAGCATCTCGGAGTTGGAATGTGCGCTTTGATGAAATGATCAAAGATTTTGGGTTTATACAAAGTTCATGAGAAAACTTGTATTTCCAAAGAAGTGAGTGGGAGCACTATAGAATTTCTGATGAATATATGTTGTCAACATATCATAGATCAGAGATGACGTAGATTTTCTAGAAAGCATATAGGGTTATTTGAAAGGTGTTTTTCAATAGAAAACCTGGATTAAGCTACTTGAACATTGAGCATCAAGATCTATAAGGATAGATAAAAATGCTTAATAATACTTTCAAATGAGCACATACCTTGACATGATCTTGAAGGTGTTCAAGATGGATCAGTCAAAGAAGAAGTTCTTGCCTGAGTTGTGAGGTACGAAGTTAAGACTTAAAGCTCGACCTCGGCAGAAAAGAGAGAAAGGACGAAGGTCGTCCCCTATGCTTAAGACATAGGCTCTACAGTATGCTATGCTGTGTACCGCACCTGAAGTGTGCCTTGCCATGAGTCAGTCAAGGGGTACAAGAGTGATCCAAGAATGGATCACAGTACAGTGGTCAAAGTTATCCTTAGTAACTAGTGGACTAAGGAATTTTCTCGGTTATGGAGGTGATAAAGAGTTCGACGTAAAGAGTTACGACGATGCAAGCTTAACACCTATCCGGATAGCTCTGAATAGAGATACCGGATACGTATAATGGAGCAACAATTTAGAATAGCTCCAAGTAGAACAGTTATTTGGAATAGCTCCAAATAGAGCGTGGTAGCTGCATCTAGGAGATGACATAAAGATTTGTAAAGCACACACGGATCTGAAAGGTTCAGACCCGTTGACTAAAACCTCTCTCACAAGCAACATGATCAAACCCAGAACTCATTGAGTGTTAATCACATAGTGATGTGAACTAGATTATTGACTCTAGTAAACTCTTTGGATGTTGGTCACATGGTGATGTGACCTGTCAGTGTTAATCACATGGTGATGTGAACTAGATTATTGACTCTAGTGCAAGTGGGAGACTGTTGGAAATATGCCCTAGAGGCAATAATAAAAGTGTTATTATTATATTTCTTTGTTCATGATAATAGTCTTTTATTCATGCTATAACTGTATTATCCGGAAATCGTAATACACGTGTGAATACATAGACCACAATATGTCCCTAGTGAGCCTCTAGTTGACTAGCTCGTTGTGATCAACAGATAGTCATGGTTTCCTGGCTATGGACATTGGATGTCGTTGATAACGGGATCACATCATTAGGAGAATGATGTGATGGACAAGACCCAATCCTAAGCCTAGCACAAAGATCGTGTAGTTCGTATGCTAAAGCTTTTCTAATGTCAAGTATCTTTTCCTTAGACCATGAGATTGTGCAACTCCCGGATACCGTAGGAATGCTTTGGGTGTACCAAACGTCACAACGTAACTGGGTGGCTATAAAGGTGCATTACAGGTATCTCCGAAAGTGTCTGTTGGGTTGGCACGAATCGAGACTGGGATTTGTCACTCCGTGTAAACGGAGAGGTATCTCTGGGCCCACTCGGTAGGACATCATCATAATGTGCACAATGTGATCAAGGAGTTGATCACGGGATGATGTGTTACGGAATGAGTAAAGAGACTTGCCGGTAACGAGATTGAACAAGGTATCGGGATACCGACGATCGAATCTCGGGCAAGTACAATACCGCTAGACAAAGGGAATTGTATACGGGATCGATTGAGTCCTTGACATCGTGGTTCATCTGATGAGATCATCGTGGAACATGTGGGAGCCAACATGGGTATCCAGATCCCGCTGTTGGTTATTGACCGGAGAACGTCTTGGTCATGTCTGCATGTCTCCCGAACCCGTAGGGTCTACACACTTAAGGTTCGGTGACGCTAGGGTTATAAAGGAAGCTTGTATGTGGTTACCGAATGTTGTTCGGAGTCCCGGATGAGATCCCGGACGTCACGAGGAGTTCCGGAATGGTCCGGAGGTAAAGATTTATATATGGGAAGTCCTGTTTTGGTCACCGGAAAAGTTGCGGCGATAACGGTAATGTACCGGGACCACCGGGAGGGTCCCGGGGGTCCACCAAGTGGGGCCACCTGCCCCAGAATGCTGCGTGGGCCAAGTGTGGGAGGGGACCAGCCCCTAGGTGGGCTGGTGTGCCCCCCACAAGGGACCCAAGGCACAAGGGAGAGTGGGAGGGGGCAAACCCTAGGGCAGATGGGCCCTAAGGCCCACCCCAGGCGCGCCTCCCCTCTCTCCCCCTCTTGGCCGCCTCCCCAAGCCCCATCTAGGGCTGGCCGCACCCCTTTGGGGGGAAACCCTAGATGGGGGGCGCAGCCCTCTCCCTCCCCTATATATACTTGAGGTTTGGGGCTGCTATAGACACGAGAACCTCTCCCTCTTGGTGCAGCCCTACCTCTCTCCCTACTCCTCCTCTCCCGCTGTGCTTGGCGAAGCCCTGCAGGATTGCCACGCTCCTCCATCACCACCACGCCGTTGTGCTGCTGCTGGATGGAGTCTTCCTCAACCTCTCCCTCTCTCCTTGCTGGATCAAGGCATGGGAGACGTCACCGGGCTGTACGTGTGTTGAACGCGGTGGTGCCGTCCGTTCGGCACTAGGATCTCCGGTGATTTGGATCACGACGAGTATGACTCCTTCAACCCCGTTCTCATGAACGCTTCCGCTTAACGATCTACAAGGGTATGTAGATGCACTCTCCTTCCCTCGTTGCTAGTTTCTCCATAGATAGATCTTGGTGACACGTAGGAAAATTTTGAATTTCTGCTACGTTCCCCAACAAACATCACATGGTCCGAACCATCAGGAGGCAGGCACACTCAGCGTCGCCGCGCCAGGATCCGCGCCCGTCCAAGGGGCGCCTCCCTCTGTCGCATAGGAAGGCGCGCCCGGCGCCCTCCTCGGGCAAGGCTCGGGGGATCTCTCTTGGAGCGCCACTGACTTTGCCAAGGTCACGAGGGAGGCGCTCGGGCACCACTTGGAGGCGTGTTTCGAAGCACGTTTCCCTCAAGACGGTGTGAAGCAAGGAGGGCCAAAACCTCAGGAGTTCATCGTAAGTAGCATTCAGGAGCTGTGGGAGTCAAGAATCATGCGCGTCAGCCGCTGCTTACCCGCCATAGCTCCCCATCCAGGCGAGGATGGTGGGCTGCGCGTCTGCATCGAGGTACCAGGACTCAATCGAGCTGCATCTCAGGAGCGCCTCCGGCCTTCGCGTGTGGGACGTTGCGAGGGTCCACCACACAACTACGTTCACATGCCTCTCGGGATGCTGAACGCGGTCGCCGGTCATCAGCACCTGCTGAGGAGCATCCTGGAGGCTCAGGAGGTCAGGTATTGTGCAGTCCCGGCAGGATGGAGATGGTCCTTGAAGAGCCGCCTTCGCCCCCGGAGCCTCCCGAGGCTCTGGGCCCTGGGGGCTCATGAGGATCGGCTTCCGCATCATGCGTCGTCAGCTACTTCAGCATCCCTTCAACTTCAACCATATCAGGTGACATCTTTCAAAGTTCCATTTCGGCTGGGAGCGCCCACAGGGATGCATCATTCCCAGGTCACGTAGGTCTGTCCCTGCGGCATGTATCCGTTTTGCTCATGTTCTATGCTTACCTTGTTGGGGGCGCCCCTCGAGATGCATTATCCCCAATCCACTCGGGCCTGACCCAGTGGTGTGTATCGCTCTTGCGCCTGCCTAAGCTAATATACCCTTCCATACTTAACTTGATTGGCTTGATCGCCCGCTCGATTGATGCCAACCTTCGGAGCTGCTCTCCCTGGCACGACGCCTGTGCATGGGTCCGTCCCTACACATCGACAAACCTGAGTGGTGGAGCTCTAGCCACGGCAGCCCCACAGAGTGCCACCTCACCAAGCCCTCAGTGCCCTCATCACTCCCCCAGAGCAACCGGTGGCTGGCTGACGATTGTGATGGCAACTCTCATTTTTCACGTGATGAGTTACAGGGTCTCTCTGAGGGACAACGTCGGGCGAGGCCTCCACGGCCTCTCTTCCTCTCACCCGCATGAACTTCTTGAGCGTTAAAGGGGGGGCACCTGAGCATCGCGACTCACGGGCTCTTACTGGCCCTCCAACCCTCACCTCCTGGACTTGTCCACGGCATCGCGACCTGGCATATCAGCGACGGCTGAGCCCGCTCAAGGGCCGGGACCCGAGGACGAAGAGCGCAAAGGGGAGTGTGGGGGAGAAGGAGCAGGCTCGCGAAGACCTCACCAGGCAACCTCCCAGCTTCTGACACACGGGCTAGGCGCAACGCCGAGAAATGGCTTCAAGCTCCTAAGATAAGTCGCTCCCCGAAACTAGTAGCTAATGCAACACCAACTTTGTACCTAATGCAGCCCTGTGCTAGCGACGTTGCGCTCCTTTCTCACCGAGCGGCGGCTGCTTGAGCGCTAAAGGGGACCTCCCGAGCATCGCACCTCGGCGGCTCTTACTGGACGTTGGGCCGCTCACCTCCTAGCCTTGACCACGACATCGCAACCTGGCATACCAGCGTCGGCTGAAGCCTGCCTGGGGACTGGGACCTATCGGCGCAGAGCACCAGGCCCTTGTGAGGTTAGAAAGGAATGACCAAGCTGAGACAGGGCGAGCATCTCATACCACTTCGCGATGAGGATCACATTAACAAAAGAGACTACATACGCTTTACAAACCCGCGCGGGCTATGTTCTTGGTTCCTCGCTAGGAACAAAAGACGCAAATCCTAAGGAGCCCTAACTACAGGAACCACAGTGGCAGACGCCATCATCAACAGTGGGCTATGAGGGGTCGGCGCCAACCTCACCCAGGTCGGCCGCGCCACCGCCAGGCGCACCGGCACTGCCTTGGGCGCGACGCGAGCTCGGCGGCTCGTAGTTGTCGTCTCTCATCTCCGGAGTCAGGAGAAGTTTGGGGGAGTCGCTGGACCCTCCAGCCCGGCCGCTACTGCCTGAGGGGCTGCTGGAAAGGAGGGCGGCAGGCCTGGCCCTCGCCTCTCCGTAGCTCCGGCCGCTGCCTCCGGGACAACACTCCAGCCGACGTCCTTCCTCGTCGAAGACCTTGAAGAGCATCAGGGAGGCGCCATCATACTCCAGGCGGATCATGAAGGTGCCCTCCGTTCGGCAGAACCTGGCGATCTCGCCCCAGCCTCGGGTCATGAAGACCTTGCCCGGGGTGACAACTTCGACCTCTGCTTCAGTCGCGGGGGTGCGACAGTCGGCATGCTGCAGCCAAAGCTCCCGAGGCCCCCGCGGTAGAATCTCGAAGGCGAAGGAAGGAGGAAGGTGAATCCAAGATCGAGGAGGCATAGCGACGTGAAGAACGAACTCGCGGGAGGAGTTCGTGGCATGGACTCCAGGAGGGACGACGCACACCGCCGTGATCCGTCCGTGTCGTTGGCGACGTGGGCGGCGCCACTCGGCGCCCTCTTCTCCAGGGCCCTCGATTCGGGCGTACAAGGGCAACGGGAACCCCGGTGGCGGCCGCTCGTACCAAGGCCTCGACGCCCCCTGCCGTGCACCCTCATCTCGGCGGCACGGAGCTGACCGTTTCTTCGATGGAAGTGGGTAGGGACCCTCTCGGGGGGCCTTCCCCTTCTCTTCTATAGAAAATCGACGGATCGGCGCCATTGTCGTCAAAAAGGAGGAGGAGTGAGGAAGAAGAGGCGAAGCAAGGAGAGATGAAAAAGGGGGCTCCCGCCCGTCCGTACTTATAGCCGAAGGAGGCCAACCGCCGGCCTCCATGATCTCAGGTAATCATGACCCGCTTTTGCATGTAGGGACTTGTCAAGTCGCATAGTTGCCGAGGCATCGTGGGGAAGCGGAGACGCCCACGTCCAGTCAACCGCCACATGGCACCTGAGGTCGCAGGCTGTTTGGGCCCGCGGCGCCTCGCCCTTGCCCCTTCGCTTCTCTGCTAAGCCAACTCCGGGCGCGCCTTGGGCCCGGTGGTTACTATCGGCGTTCTGGGAACGGGGGTCCCCAGACTTGCCTTCCTACGGCCTGCGGCGTGGCTCAAGCAATGGCCCAGTGCAGCCCATCTTCATCGACTCAAGCTCAAGACCCTTGCGAGGGACCGAGCCTCACGGGGCGGACGACAGGAAAGCTTCCTCAGGAGTAGCCTTGTCAGGCTGGCTCGCGGGGAGGCGGAGAGATCAAGGCGGGGGTACCTCGCGAGGTGCCCGTGACGCAAGCCATGATGATCGAGGCCAGGCGGGCGCCAGGCGGGCACTGACCTGTGCAGTGTCCTTGTTTCCCCTTTGGTGCAAAGGGGGCAAGCACAGGCCAAGGCATCATGCAAAGGCAACCATTTCGGTGCAACAAGACCAAGACCAGCAGAACAGCGGGAAGAAGGTCATCGTGGAGCCCAGGACGGCATCATCGTCAGAGTCTTTGATAGGCGAGGACCGACTTTAGTCAGGATAAGTGTACTAGATGTTCCCCTTGAAAATGGGCAATTTTTGGCGCCCTTCCCACTTAATATTTGGGAAGAGGACTAGGGCCTCTCGCTCTATATATATGACTATCCACCATAGTATAGAGGCATCTCGGATCGACCCCTCCAAAGGGACAACACCACCACAAGAACGCCCCTCGCGAGGCAGTTCTTCCCTTGTACTGTTCATCATCAGCCCCAGAGGCAATCCACCACACCACAAACTAGGGTAGGGTATTACACCACAACGGTGGCCTGAACTAGTATAAACCTTGTGTCTCTTGCGTTGTTCATCGTGTAGCCTAGATCCTTTGCGAGGCGACGAGACGTGAGTTGGTAGAGGAGAGATCTTCGCACGCACCCCAGTGTTCAAACCTCAAGGGTCTGTCGGAACCCGCAAACCGACAACATCTCCCGGGGAAAGTGCATTTGGATGAAATACTTGAGGTGCTCACCGGTGGGTGCGATAAGCAGCACACCAGCACCGGCGCCTTGCTGCGAAAAAGCCCCATCAAAGTACATGATCCAGTTGTGGCTCGTTTCCTTGCCAGGGAGAGTGGTCTCCTGTACCTCTTCGTCGGGCGTCGAGGTCCATACTGCAACGAACTCCGCCAAGACTCTGCTCTGAATCATCGAGGTGCTTTCAAACTTTAAACCGAAACTCGACAGCTCCAGGTCCCATTCCATGATCCTCCCCGTTGCATCTTGGTTATGCAATATCCGTTGCAACGGGAGGCGGGTGACCACAGCTTCCTCGAGGCCATAAGGAGGCCGAAGAGCAATTTTTGCACACCTGAGTACCTCGACCTAGCCCCCTGCAAGAGGGAGCTGAAGAAGTAAACTATCTTCTTTTGCGCCACTTGACCTAGTCGCACGGGCCCTGTCGCACTAGCGTCAGCCTCTGCCGCGGACTCAGTCTTGCCGGGACCGAGCCCTGCCGGGGAGGGTTCCGGCTTGCCATCCGTTGACTCTAGCACTGCCGCTGCCTCTTTGTCGACCTCTCTCTGCGCCACCAGTGCGGCGCTAACCACCTGATTCATTGCCGCTAGGTACAGCAGCAACGGTTCTTGTGGCTTGGGCGCAACCAGCACTGGGATAGAGGAGAGGTACTTCTTCAAATCCTGCAATGCCGCCTCGGCCTCCGGGGTCCACTCCATTGGGCCCGTCTTCTTCAAGATCTTGAAAAAGGGAAGGGCACGCTCCACGGACTTGGAGATGAATCTGCTCATGGCGGCAACACAGCCAGTGAGCCGACGCACGTCTTTGATCCGTTTAGGTGCCTCAATCTGCTCGATGGCCTTGATCTTATCTGAGTTTGCCTCAATCCCGTGCTGCGACAGAAAGAACCCGAGAAGCTTGCCGGACGGGACACCGAAGACAGACTTCTCAGGGTTCAACTTGAGGTTGAACATGCGCAGGTTTGCAAATGTTTCCTCCAGATCTTGCACAAGTGTTGCTTTGTCCTTGGTTTCGACCACTATGTCATCCATATAAGCTTCCATATTTCTATGTAGCTGGGGCTCAAAACCAATTTGGACTACTCTTGCAAAGGTTGAGCCAGCACTCTTCAACCCGAAAGGCATCCGTAAAAAGCAATACGTACCACATGGACTGTTGAATGCTGTCTTCTCCTCGTCTTCTTTTGTCATGAAGATCTGGTGGTACCCTGAGTAGGCGTCGAGGAATGATAACAGGTCACACCCGGCCGTGGAGTCAACGATCTAGTCGATGTGCAGAAATGGGAAGGGATCCTTTGGACAAGCTTTATTGATGTCTGTGTAATCAATAGATAGTCTCCACTTCTTGTTTGCCTTGCGAACCACTACCGGGTTGGCCAACCACGTCGGATGGAGCACCCCCCTTACCAAGCCTGTCGCCTTTAGTTTCCTGATCTGCTACATGATGAACTCCTGCCTCTCTATAGCTTGCTTCCTGACCTTCTGCTTGATGGGTCGTGCATGAGGACAGACAGCAAGATGGTGCTCAATCACTTCCCTGGGAACGCCGGGGATGTCAGAGGCTTGCCATGCAAACACATCGACATTCGCCCACAGGAAAGTGACGAGCTTGCTTTCCTATTTGCCATCGAGGGTGGAGCTTATGGTAAAAGCTCCCCCTGTGCCGTCTTCCTTCATGGAGACCTTCTTGGTTTCTGGTGGTGCAGCTCTGGACTTCTTGCTCTTGCTGGTGGAGCCCTATGGCACGTCCTCAATGGGAGCACAACACCCTGAAGTGGTGCGCTTGTCAACGTGGGTGCGAGGGGTCTTGCCGGTCTTTTTTCCTCCTGGGACTCCGTCGGCAGGAGCAGGTGCCTTGGTGGCAGCTGCTGCAACTGCTTCCCAGTAGAGTTGGTCGGCGCAAATCAACGTGTCTTTCTTGTCGGAGGAGACGGTGATGATGTTCATCGGCCCGGTCATCTTCAGCGTGTTGTAGGCGTAGTGAGAAGCCGCCATGAACTTGGCTAGTGCCGGGCGGCCGAGGATCCCGTTGTAGGGCAAGGGGATCTCGGCTACATCAAAGACAATCTTCTCCATCCTGTAGTTCAGCTCACCTCCAAATGTCACAGGCAACGTGACCTTTCCCTTCGGCTGGCTCCTCCCCAGATTTACCCCTTGGAACGTGCCGGTATCCTCGAGGTCTCCATCAGGGATCTGCAGCCTCTTGATCACAACAGGCGGGATCAAGTTCAGACCGGCCCCGCCGTCAACTAGCATCTTCGTCACCTTGAGGTTGCTGATTGTTGGTGAGTGTTGGGGATATAACTATTTGTGTAAGCCGCCCAGGAGGGGCCAGGTTACGCAAAGAGGACTCACCAGAGAGAAGCCCAAGACAAAGTATGAAGATGGCGGTTCATAGAGAGCTTAAGGCCCACAGGCGACTTAAGGCCCGTTATAGTAACCCACTGTAATAATATTACTTGTATAATAAGGTAGGCTTAACTAGTCACCGAGCCGGACATTGTTTATGAGCCGGCCGGGACTCTGTAAGCCGCAGGGCGTCGACCCGTGTATATAAGGGGACGACCCGCTGGCGGCTTAGAGCAAGAAACAACTCATCGAAAGCCAGACATAGCGTATCTCGCTCCCTGGTCATCGAAACATCAATACCAACCCAACTAGACGTAGGCCTTACCTTCACCGTAAGGGGCTGAACTAGTATAAACCCTCTTGTGTCCTTTGTCCCGTTTAACCCCTTCAAACTTCCTAGCTGCGATGGCTCCACAACTAAGTCCTTTCACGAGGACATCTGACGTGACAATTCCATGACAGTTGGCACCCACCGTGGGGCCAGCGCACGGCGGATTTGAGTTCTTGAAGGGCAACTTCGAAGGGCTCAAGGGATACGTAACGGGCCGGATGACCAAGAGTCGTCGCGGCAAGATCTACATCGACGATGAAGGCTGGGGCCCCAACGCCGGCTCAATTGAGTACGGGTACCGGGTCCCCTTTGGAGGGATCCACATCTTTATCGGCCGGATTGGTGAGCCGGGGCCTGAGCCGGACAACTGCACCGACCTCGTCGAGACGGCTCAGCGTGCGAAACCCGCCCGAGTTCAACCCGGTGTGAAGCATGTCTTTGTGGGCTGCGTCCATGGAGAAGAGCTTTCTGAAGGTCCTGAAGATGGTGGTGAGACGGTCGTCCCCTCTGACAGTGATTTGTCCACCGGTTCAACAGATTCTTTGTATCAAGTTCAAGATGGTGCGCTCGGGGGCTGTTCCGATGGTCTTAGTGTTCCGGACCTCTGTGAATCGCCAAATTGGGCAGGAGTCTTTATGGCTGGGACTCAACCTGGACAAAACTATACAGCCACAGCCGCAATCACTTCCGGTTTAGGAGCAGCCGGGGCAGGAGGCCATGTGCGCCCGCCGGCTCAAGTACTAATAGACCTCATGGATAAGCTTACGACCCTGTTAACCGCCACAGTCATCCCTGCAAACAAAGATGAGCATGACGCGGAGGTAGCACAGGTACGTGAGGAGATAGCTCAGGCCAAGGAAGCCTTAGTAGCTGAGGACACTAGGCTAGCTACGGAGCGGGCGGCTCTCGACACCCGGGCACAACGGTTGCAGTCAGAGGCTTATCAGCTCACAATGAGTTTAAACGGAGCCGGTTACCTACGAATTACGATCAGAAGACCCAATCCCGGTTACCTATGAATTACGATCCTAGGGTTCTCTTTGCCACACCCGGAGCCGGGCCAAGTAATCCGCCCAATGCTAATTAGTTCATGACACCCGGAGCGGGAGGACCGGCTCAGTGTCAGGAGATGCTACCTCCTCACATGAGCATGGCACCGCCGTGTTATGTGCCAATACCGGAGGGTCACTTTTTCAACCCCATGGAGAATTTAATCGCAGCGTCAGCGCGTTTGGCGGCTCTTCCAGCGGATGGTGATGATCCAACAGCGCTGGAGACCCGGAGGATCAGGGCACTTGTCCAGACGGCTCTAGCTCAGCAAGAGACCTATTCTTACAGTCGGTATAGATTTCATTCAGCTCCTCCGCCTTGGATGTCACCACCTCGTCAGAACCGGAGTCAGAGTTACAGCAGGCACATAGGATCTAAAGTTTTGTCACGCGACATCCAACGCCGTGACCAACGTGGAGGCTATAACCCGGTGCAAGATCGAGTACATCAGGAGAAAGAGCAAGCGGCTCAGCTAGCGGCTCAACAGATGGCACGTCAGGATATGCCGGAATATCAAACGACTTCTGCTAAGATGGGAATAGACACCAGAGCCGGTGGCTTTTCTTGTTTGGTACCGGCTTTGCGCAATGTGCGCCTGCCCAAAGATTTCAAGGGACTTCGAAAGGTGCCGAATTATACGGCCGACTTACAGCCTGAAGCGTGGATTGAGAGTTATGAGATGGCCATGGAACTATTGGAGGTCAGTGATGCGGCAATGGCTAAATACTTCACCATGATGTTAGATGGAACGACCCGGTCTTGGCTGAAAGGTTTACCACCTAATTCCATTGGTTCGTGGGAGGAGTTAAAGACCCGTTTCATCCGGAACTTCAAAGACACCTGTAAGCAATCTATGACGATCGTGGACTTGACAAACTGTAAGAAGGGGGAAGGTGAGTCTACCACCCATTGGGTATGCCGGGTCAAGGAGATAATTCATTCATCTGATAAGATGGATGCCGGTTCTGCAGCCCTTATATTGGAAAAGAATTGCAGCTTCAAGCCGCTAAGGCAGAAATTGGGGCGCCTTAAACGTGACTGCAAGGATATGGATACGCTAATGGCGGCTCTGGTCAAATATGCCGATTCTAATAGTACTAGGGATCCCGAGTCTGACGGTGAAAAGACAGGGAAGGGAAAACAGAATGACAGTAGAAAGGGCCAACAGCACAACCCGGAGGGTCAAAACAGCAATAAGCGTAAAGCATAGGACAACCCGGAACTTGTGGCTAATGTTAATACACAAGGTAATAATCAGAGGCATAAGGGTAAGTGGCCTCGATCCGGCGGGTGGTACACCTTTCTTCATAGTCTATGGAGTCTAGGCGGCCTTGCTAAGTGATATTCGGTCGTGGGATATAACCCATCTTCGGTTTTACTATACTTGAGCCACCGGCTCTTATGATATATATGTTTTTTGACAATGTACATACTATATAAAGTAATAAAGCAGGACCTTTGTCCTTTTTTCACCCTCAAAAAGGTGTATATGTTTTTTTGACAGGTAGTGGAAACAACCAACAGGGACTGGATCATATATGAATCTGGCTTTCTCTTTAAATCGGCTTATGATCATATCTGAATCTATCCATGATCACTTGGGGGCTTCCTGTTCAAACGTAGGTCGTATCCGAACCAAAGAGAACATAGCTGTCGATACCCACTTGATCGGCATACTTGCCAAGCCTACTTGGGGGCTTCCTGATCATATTTGAATAACAGCTTAACCCCTTTAGGTCTGACGTGGATCGTATATGAATCAGCGTCATTAAACAAATCCTATGTTCACTTGGGGGCTTCCTGTTCAAACATAGGTCGTATTCAAACCAAAGAGAACATAGCTGTCGATACCCATTTGATTGGCATCGCCACGCCACTAGGGGCTATATGATCGTATCTGAATCTTAGCTTAACCCCTTTGGAACGGTTTACTGATCGTATCCGAATCAGAGGCCTGTAAAAGTATTTTGATTATTCTGATACCTTGTGGAAAGCATTTTAAAGTGTTTTTTGTCTTGCCGGTTTAATATTCATCACCCCAGGTTATTTAAGTACCGGGTGAACATTATATGAGCCGGGAAGATCATTCAAGGATTATAGGAATAAGGTAGGCAAAATTTAACACACCAAGGAAGTGAAAGCCAGAAATATACAGCCATGGTGGCTTACGAAAAGCGTTAAGTGATAAAAGCATGCACGAAGGCATGATGAGCATTAAAAAGTTATTTCTACCCTATTACATGACTCCCCGAGTCTGAATAGGTGGAGCATTGTATTTTGGCCAAACACCCGTTTATTCACTCCTTTGGTGGGCTTGAAGGCTCCGGGTTATCCTTCGCCGCTTCTCTGTTGGTTGTTTTTTCCTGGAAAGTTGATGAAGCCCAATCAATGCCACTCAAAGCTTCAAATTCAGCTTCATCATCTATTAAACCGGCCGGGTCCACTTCAGGGGCAAAAGTATGCTTACGAATTGGAGGGATCAGGCTGATTCGATCGTATGGAGCGTTTGGGATTTTTCGGTTGTTGCTGTCATAAGCCGACGCATACTTGCTGAGGTCAGTATCGTTTCCAATAAGGGTGGCCACCGGACGTATGGCCTTAACACAGGCGTGGAAGTCATGATCATCAAAGGCATTGTCGTCTTCCTTTAGACTCGGATATCCAAGGGCAAGGTCTACCGGGTCTAGTTCAGGGAGCCATGCTTTTGCCCGGCTCAATGCAGCTACGGCCCCGGCTCTTGAAGATGAATGCCTTAAGTCTTGGATCTGCTGAGGTAGAAAGGTGAGGCTCTTCAAAACATCTTGCAAAAGGCGGGGGTGTGGAGTTGATAAAGCTACAATGGCCAGGGCATGTTGTGTCCCAGAGTATAGCTATTCCACTAACGTATAAACTGCTTTAAGCTTGATCAGCGTGTTCTGCTTCAGATCGACACTCCTGGAGCATGTATGTGCACAAGCATAACGGTAAGCCAGAAGTATTTATTACAATAGTCATTGTACGGTTGCCATGTTAAACCTATGTCACAATAACTTACCAAAGATGGCTGAGACCATTTGGGATATTTGCTGTGTTAAGTTTTACAGCTCAGTTGTTGCTTCTGCAAGAGATGCTTCGGCTGTTTCGGCCCGAGTCACCAGGGAAGCCTTTTCATCAGCCCAAATTTTCCTTTCCGACTCAAAATTCTTCTTTAGTTTCTCATTTTCAGAGACACTAAATTCAAATTTGGAATTAGCTTTTTGCGTTTCAAGCTCTTGAGTTTCCAGACGACTCTTCAGGGCAGCAAGCTCTGATTCAAATTGACTTATGGCAGCCTGCAATTGACACCGGGTAATGGTAAGGATTCTAATAACGTAAACATTCAAGTCCCAAGCACTTTACAAGTAAAGATACTTGGCACTTGGGGGCTAATGTATGATGAAAGAAAATTTAACTTTATCCTACCAGGTCAAGCATATTAAGTCTCAAGCACCTTACAAGTAAGGATACTTGACACTTGGGGACTAATGTGTATTGCAAATTTAAAAGCCTTATGTTATACCGGGATAAATAAATTCTTTTTAAGCCGGATAAGTTAACAAGTAAAACCGGACTTCTAAGTCTACAGCGTATTTGTTCATATGCGGTAGACTTGGGGGCTGGTATAGTATATATAAGACTCAGATAAAAAGTATAAGGTATACCTCAGATTTATGCTGTATTTGTTTCACCATATCAACTTCCAGGTCATGGCTATTATGCACTTGATTCAGATAGCCTGAGACTATATCACCAATGCTTAGGTGAGTATAATCAGTAATGTCCTGCTTGGCTTTTCGGCGTTGGGCAAACTCATCTTTGGCGGAACATTTGGCAAGGACTGTGGGTTGCCCTGGTTCAACAAACTGGGACTTTACAATTTCAACTTCCGAGTCATTTCTCTTCACTGGGCTATGAATTTCCGGGTTATCAGAATCATGAACAACGTCTTCTGCAAGCGGGTCAGAGGTTGATACCGGAATGCTGAAAGCCGGCTCAGGCGATGGCGGATGAGTGGAGCTATCAGGAACGGATGAGTCAATCGCTGGTTCAGTGACCACCGGGTCTTGGGACGGCTTGTTCTTCTTTGCCCTCTTACTGGGCTTCACTTGCAGGCTGTTAACAAAAGCAAAAGGATGAGCATGCAAGCACAGGTACAACAAAAAGTGCATAAGTTTATATTACCCGGGAGCAGTTTTGAAAGTCGGCATATTTGACTGCATGGATTCACCGGAAGAAGGAGAGGTATCCTGATAGTTGGAGTCAGATGAATTGAGAGGTTGACAAATTAAGCCTGCTAAAGGTAAGACGGAGCATAAATCGGAGATAACCTCGGTCCGACGCTTTATGGTTACATCAGGTAAGCCGGAGGAGAGTTCTGCATCTTTGTTGTTCCGGGTCTGCCTCCGCCTCTCAAGCTGTTGTTGCTTCAAAATAAATTGAGGATCTTGATAAGCAAGTGCATGTGAAAATCTTACTTTCCGGGTCACCCTTCGGGTCTTTCACCTTGGCAAAGGCTCTGAGTCGGAGAAGATTATAGTTACCTCTTCAGTGGCTGCTCGGCTGTTCCCCGTATCCTCCTGAAGGGATAAAATGTCAGACAGGTGATAGTAAGGGACTAAGAAAATTGAAAGATTACCTCTTCCTCATCCGAAGAGCTATCCTCCAATCTGAGTAAGTCAGAGGCGCTGGGTTTCTTTTTCTTTGAGGTTCCTACCTTGGCGGCTTTCCTTTCAGCTTTCTTGGTCATCCTGGCTTGTTTGGCAGCTTCATGGTCATATTTGGCTTTCCAAAAGTCATCACCAGCCTGTGGAAAAAGTTAAAGAATCATGAGTATCAAGAAAGGTATCATATATCCGTAAACATTTGTTATGATTGATAACTTACTGCAGGGGCCGGGTTATTCTTGTAAAATGGAAGTAAACCAAAGGCGTTTCTCGTCACAGTGCCCTCCTTCAGCAGTGACTGGGTTGTAGCATCCACCACGTCATCTGGTAAGTTGTCAGGGCTATGGCGTTGTGGATCAGTATTTTCTCCAGTATAAGTACACATTAAGCCGGGACGGCGGCTTAATGGAAGTATTCGCCAAGTAACCCAGACTCGGACCAGATCGATGCCGTTTAACCCATTTACCAAGAGAGCTTTAATCTTCCTGATGGTAGGATTGAGAGGCACGCATTCAAGTGTTGTCAGCTTGTCGGGTAACTGATGGTTAGATTCAAGGCACAGGGCGCGAAAGCCGGGCAGAGGCTTTTCATCAGCCGGAGAAGTGTCCTGACAGTAGAACCACGTCTGGTTCCAAGATTTGGGGTGACTCGGCAGCTCAGCATAAGGAAAAAGACAGTCTCTCCGTCGCTGGATTGAGATGCCTCCAAGCTCAAGACTGGACCCGTTGGCACGTTCATTTTGTCGGTTCATGTAAAAAAGTTCCCTGAACAAAAGCAAACTTGGCTCCTCTCCCAGGTACACCTCGCAGAAGACTTGAAAATGGCAGATATTTGACGTGGAATTGGGTCCGATGTCTTGAGGTCTAAGGTCAAAGAAATTTAAAACCTCTCTGAAGAATTTTGAGCCGGGAGGGGCAAATCCGCAACTCATATGATCCGTAAAAATTATTACTTCCTCTGCTTTGGGGTAAGGCTTTTCTTCAGATGGGTCAAGGGCATGGTACGACATGACGTCCTTTTTTGGTAGATGCCCAGACTTTACAAACTCAGCTAGTTTGCTATTGGTCACTGTGGATGGAACCCAATTGCAAGTTACAGGGGCCTTGGTAGCCTTAGGAGCCATCACAGCAATTGGCCTATGGAAAAACAAGAAGATCCAGTTCAATTTTAACCCGGGAGGAAAATCTTGATTAAAGTGGCGGCTTAATGAGGGGCCTAATGACATAAGGATGACTGTGCAACAATATTTAAGCCGCTACAAGTATCAAAGTGCAATTCAAGAATTTTCCGGGTTATGAGGAGCAATTAAAGTTGTAAGTCATATATTTAATCCGGACGCCTCGACAGTTGTGTTTCAGGGTGTTTACCAAAAAAGGGGTTCCGGGTGATAAAAAAAAGTTTCACAGATAACAGTTATTATTCTGGATCAAAGTATTGCTCTAAAAGGGAAATTTTCTAGACCTAAAATAGGGCAGGGAAGTTCATGCGTTCAAATAGGATTTTTGAACAAGGGAAATGAGATCTATTTTCATGCAAGATCAACACAGACAAGCACCGCAGCAGTTCTACGTGGTTCTGACGATCTAAACAGAGCATTGGAAGGAACTAGCGATGGTTTGGTGTCAGACCGTGATGAACACCGACGAACTCAACAACGACCTAATGTAGATTTGAGAAAGGGAATGCTAAGAACTCACAGATGCGGATGCGCCGCGGAGGGTCGCCGTCGATCTCTGGTCAGAATCAGGTCGATGCAGCGGCCTGAGTTGGTGAAGACGAGAGGTTCAACGATGGTGGCGGCAGAGCTCGGGAGGAGGCGAGAAGAAGAAGATGACTGAGGGGAAAGACCTAGGTTGCTCTACTTATAAGGAAAGACTGACCGAGAGGGCGCGAAAAATGAGGAGATAACATTCATTATCCAGCGGCTCTGGCACCTCGATTCTCGGGATGATCAATAAAGACAAAGATCCATTGAAGATGTGACGGCATAAAAAATAAAGCTTTAATGAAGATGACGTCACAGAGATTTAACCCGGAGTTAGATGATGAAGTCACGGCGGGTTAAAATCCTTCGCGCAAGATAAAGACTGCATGGCGGTTCATAAGGTATTTTAAGATTGACATGAACCGGTTCAAATCATTCTGGGGCCTAATGTTGGGGATATAACTATTTGTGTAAGCCGCTCAGGAGGGGCCGGGTTACGCAAAGAGGACTCACCAGAGAGAAGCCCAAGACAAAGTATGAAGATGGCGGTTCATAGAGAGCTTAAGGCCCACAGGCGACTTAAGGCTCGTTGTAGTAACCCGCTGTAATAATATTACTTGTATCATAAGGTAGGCTTAACTAGTCACCGAGCCGGACATTGTTTATGAGCCGGCCGGGACTCTGTAAGCCACAGCGCGTCGACCTGTGTATATAAGGGGACGACCCGCTGGCGGCTTAGGGCAAGAAACAACTCATCGAGAGCCAGGCACAGCGTATCTCGCTCCCTGGTCATCGAAACATCAATACCAACCGAACTAGACGTAGGCCTTACCTTCACCATAAGGGGCTGAACTAGTATAAACCCTCTTGTGTCGTTTGTCCCGTTTAACCCCTTCAAGCTTCCTAGCTGCGATGGCTCCACAACTAAGTCCTTTCACGAGGACATCTGACGTGACAATTCCACGACAGTGAGACCAACAACGGCAAGCACCCGAACGCAGTAGTGTGGTCATGGTGGTCCTCGGTGTCAAAGATGATAGGCGTGCCGGACCACTTCAGCGACTTCCGTGCATTGAACGACGGCTCCACTCGTGTGATCTCACGTGCCCACTGCTTGAGCTGGCAGTGGGATGTATGCAGCGAGGCACCACCATCGACACACATGGCCTATCTGGCTTTCTGGAACTCATGGTTGCCGGACTCATCATCCTCGTCGTGATCATCGTCTTCCCGCTTCTTATCACGGCCCCGGGCGGGCCTCTCCTGCTGATTATCTTTGCCGCGGCGGTCTCCTTGGCCGCCACGTTTCTCGCCGGATCCCTCGGCACCCTCTTGGCCCTTCTCTTTGTCCCGTCGCTCATACTCGGATTTCTGCTTCTCAGCGAGCAGCTCTACTTGCCGGCAGTTCTGGAGGTCATGGCCCTTGGTGCGATGGATCTTGCAATACTGCTTGTTGGAGCCCCCTGGCTTGTCGGCAGCCGCCAAGGCCTGGCAAGCGACACACCCGGCAACCTCCTTGTCGGGGTCGCTCGCCTTGGTCTTCTTGGTGGCGCCGGTGTCGTCGGACCCCTCAACGGCAAGCACAGTCTTGCCCTTGCGCTTCCTGTTAAGGTGCCGGCCCTTCTTCGCCGAGGTGGCGGTGTCATCCATGGAGTCGGTTTCCGCGCCGGCGTCTTCGCCGGGGTACTTCCTTCCCTCTTCAGCCCGAGCACACCGATCAGCCAGAACATAAAGCTTGACCACATCCTTGACCTTGTTCATCGCCATCTCCTCACGCATCTTACAATTACGCACATTCTGATGGAATGCACTGATCACGATGGCAGGATGAATGTCGGGGATGTTGTACTGCACTCGGCTAAACCTTTGGATGTACTTGCGCAAGTTTTCTCCTTCATTCTGGGGGGTGATATGCAAATCACTCACCTGGCCATGAGCTTGGTGGCCTCCGGTAAAGGCGCCAACAAACTCATGATGCAGATCCGCCCAAGAAGAAATGGAGTCCACCGGCAAGTGCATCAACCATGACATAACATTGGGCTTGAGTGCCAACGGAAAATAGTTGGCGAGCACCTTATCATCGCGAGCCCCGGCAGCTTGCATCGCGATGGTGTAGATGCGGAGGAATTCCGACGGGTGGGTCTTGCCGTTGTACTTCTCGCCCACGTCGGGTTTGAACGTGTGGTGGGAGAGCCACTGGGACTGCTGCAGCTCACGGGTGAAGGCCGGACAGCCCACCTCATAGGGTAGGCCACCGTAGCCTCCCGGTGCTGGGTCCTCCATAGTGGGCCCCGCCCACCTGTCCTACTAGTGGCACGCATCCCGTCGGCACTCGATAGTGGTTCGAGCGTCTTCATGGGCTCGCTCCCGAAGAACTTGACATTGATCACGGCGGGTCCGTGGGTCGGATGACGCTACCGACATGTCATCCCGAGCATCATCACGACGGACCGATGCTCATGGTGGCTAGTGTAGGGGAGGAGAGTGCACCGTGGCAGCATCTCCCCCAGCCCTTGCCCTACTGGGATGCGGTAGCTCTACGGAGCGCCAGTCCACGGGTTCCGCTAGCCGCGGCTCATCCCTGTTGGTGATGCCAACGAGGCTCCATGCGGCGGCTCTCCACTCGTCAAGCTTATCCACAGCAAGAGGGAAATCAAGGAGTAGTTGTGCTCGCGCCAATGCTTCTGTTGGCGTGCGTGGTGGCGAAAGCTGCATGGACCGTGACGCGCTCGGACTTCTAATCGCGTTAGAAGGAGCCCCATCAAGGCCCTGCGGCCGTCCGCCACCTCCGCCAGCACCTCGGCCCGCATGCTGGCCCTCCTCGTCATGTGAAGGGCGCATGGGACCCTTCCCAGGGCGGCGTTGCTCATCGCGCACGACCTGAGAAGAGCACACCATGGGCGCCGGTGCTGGTGTCTTGGAGGTCGCTGCGCCACCATCCGGTGGCACGACTACGCCCTGGAGGGCCCCGCGCCACCTGCAGGGGGCCCAACTCTGTCTCTGGAGCTCGTTACGCGTGGCTCGTTGCCTAGCGTACGAACGACGCTGCTCACCATGCCTGGACTGCCAGGGTGGTGTGGATGTTCGCGGGCCGCGCCACGGTTTCTCTCCGCGACTAGCCCGCTACTGGCCCGCATCGGTACAGGCAGTCCGGTCCTGGACGAATCGATCGCCGTGGTCGTCTTCTTCTTGGGAGCCATAGCGATGAAGAACTGTGCCACTAACTACCAAACCAGATGCTCACTATTGCGCCCCCTACCTGGCGCGCCAAAGATGTCGGTGGGAAACGACACCTATGGGACCACAAGAATCCCTACTACGGTTGCCGGGGCACAGGGCTTTGAGAAGAGCAGGATTAGTAATCAGCACAAGGATCGTTTACCCAGGTTCGGGCCACGAGGATGTGTAAAACCCTAGTCCTTCTTTGGTGGATGTATTGAGTGTTCTTGAGCTCTTGAACTAGCTACGGTAGCTGCGTGGTTCAAAAGAGCCGAATCCCTCTCTAGTACGCCATGGGCTGCCTTTTATAGTCGAAAAGGAGCTTCCACAGTGGCACACAGGAGGTGGAAAGGCCTACAGTGCTATGAGCTTATCGCTCATATTACAGGACAAGACACATTTAATGCGTAGCTTTGGTGTCCTCTTGCTTTATCGGGGACGGGAGCGAGGCCTGCCTGTTGGAGATATGCCCTAGAGGCAATCATGTATGATGATATTTCCTATGTGTTTATGAATAAAGATAGTTCTTGGACATTATCAATCATGTGTATCAACAAGTACGTGACTTGTTTGTGGGACTATGCATTGTATGATGACTGTCCTAAAAGGTCCCTAGTCAAAAGAGCTATGTGGACGCGCAACTAACTAGACTAGCATGTGACACGGTCGATGGCTTGGTCTCACTAGCCATGGAGCATTGGATGCTACCCGGATAATATGGACTTGGAAAGGTCGGGTCTGATTCGACGTAGTCGGATCCGAGTCGAGATAAGGTCCAAGTCGGACAAACCCAACTATGAGACGCAGCGATATGTCATCTGTGAGTCTCTAGTACAACATATGTTCTATGTCCTAAGACCTGAGATGACGCATGTACTCGGGATGGTGACAGACTTGCTTTGGGCCGACCAAATGCTACTCCATGACTGGGTAGTTACAAAGGTAGGTTTCGGGTTTGTCCAGTCCCATGCTGCGAGACATGGTCGAGCTAGATGGGAGTTGCCCCTCCGATTAGGAGAGATATACTCTGGGCCCCTCGTGTGATCCGACCAGGATAAGCATGGCCATGCGACAAGGATTATGAGATAATCCGGATAGTGGTCGGCATCACTGGACCAAGAAAGAGGTCGGGCTAGCACAAGGATGACAGTCTCGCCTTGAGCCCGACAACATATATCGTGCGGCAAAGGGAACAGATGTGTGACATGTTGTACAGGTTCGCCTAACCAGCTTCATAGTCTGCTTGGTGGTCGGCACGCCTTGCTAGAGGCCGCTACCAACCGTGCAGGTCGGAGGTGATCCGAATTGTAACCAAGCCGACTTTAACCTAAGGGGTCACGCGCTTAAGGGAAGGAACCTACGAGGTCGTTTCGTAGGACACTTGTCGGATGTGATCCAAACTGGACTAGGAACATGACCGAGTAGACTTTGGGCTTTAGGGTCCATGCGAGGCCCAAGTGTTGAGCCTGCGACGGACGCCTATATAAAGTGGAGGTGCGGCACAGTCATGCGGTTGATCGCTTCGGCGCTGTGACTAGGGTTTGCATGTGTTGCGAATAGCCACCTCAACTCGCCACCGACTGTGTGATCGGACCTAGCAGTCCGTCGCACGGTGTTCCTCCTGACGCGCGGATACCATTAGAGGCGGTGCACTTGCGCCGCTCCGGCGAACTTGTACGTGGGATCGGACAACCGGCTATTCGAGGGAGATCGGACGAGGAGGAGACGATCCATGCGGACGCGCTGCCCCAACTCTTCTTCCGCTGCACGACACTGCGCGTCTAGTGGTAATGATCCATGATCCATCTCCCGTAGCATGTTCTTGGTTGTTTTGCACCTAGGAAATTTTAATTTCCAGTCGACACACCCTACCGTAGATCCCAACACTGCCCCATCCGTCGCCGCTCTTCCTTGCTTCGACACGCGCCCTAGCCAGTAATGCATGCGGCGCCATGTAGGCAGGCAAGCAGCTGAGGTGGCGCGGTGGTGGAGCCTTCACGAAGATCTGCATGCCGCCATGCAGGAGTGTGCTGAGTTGGCCTGGAAGCTGCATGTTGCCACGCAGGTGCCTGCCCAACTGGTTGGGCTGGCAGCTGCATTTGAACGACGGTGGAGACTTGGTTGGTGCGGGCCTGGCAGTGTCCCTGCTAACGCCCTTCTTAAGGGTCTTGCCGTGGCGCGCTGTCATCCCCGGCAAGGATCTTGCCGGGGGTCTTGAGGGTTTCCTCGGCAACAATCTTGTCGAGGATCGTTGCCTTCCAATCCTCACCTGATTTTGAATATTCTTTGTCTTCACAAAGATCTGCATGTCACCAAGGAGGTGCCTCCCGAGACCTGGCCCAACGTGGTAGATGGTGTTGGAGACCGTGAGTTCAAGGGTGGCTCACTCCGCTGGTGTGGGCGAGCCGCCTCGACAAGGGTCTTGCCAGGGAAATCTGCTTCGTCCATCTGCTCTCTATGGTCTCGGCCTTGGCGTTGCTTTGATAACGTGTTGTGGCTCTGATTTCCTGTCTCCGCCCTTCTTAAGTGTGGTCGTGGGCGCGGCTCTGACTGCCCATGCACAAATAAGGGGTTCAAAAGAGCGCCCCTATTTTAGTACACCGACACACGGGGTCCTATTCATCCACCCCTACCGGGAACTGTTCATCCAAACCCCCCAGCAACGCTCAGTGTTCATCTAGAGGTAGCATCGATCGGCTTCAGTTAGCAGCAGTAGCAAAGGAATCGCTCGACCAGGTGCAGTTAATAGCCAGTGATCGATCGCGCGGGTTTAGTAACGCGTAGCCTGCTGTGCAAACGCTCGGATTCAGTAAGGCGAACGCCTCTCTCGGGTTCAGTTAGAGCCCAACGCCTTGCACCCAGGCGCGTGCGTGTACGAGAGAAACGTGCAAACCTCCGTGCATCGCTCGGCCCCGACCACCCACCGTAACCGGGAACACCCCGAAATTTTCCTCGCCCTCGCTTCTACCATGGTTTTTTCCGTCATGGACGGCCCAAAGAATGTCATGCAGCTGTGTCTCCGGCCCACCCATAATGAAAGCCCATTTTATGTCATGATTTTTTGTCATAGAAGTAGGAGCCCACCACATCTATGATGATACCGGGTTTTGTCACAGTTATCGTCATAGAAGTGTCATAAGTATGACAGATTGTTTTTTGTTCGGCCCAAAATGTCATGGATGTGTCTTATTTTGTAGTGAAGGAAGGGAGGCCGCGGCTCAGGGCCAGAAACATGATCTGCGTGAGGACCTGAACAAAAAGGCTGGCAAGACTAGATCCATCTACGGATCTAGGGACCGTACCCCCACGCGGGATTGTGGTTATCAAGCCAAATATGACAGTCATATACCAGTTCGGAGCCGATACCGAACATTACAACCGTCGGACCTACGCCATGATATAACCAAATACAGGGGTGTCGCATACCCCCTGTGCTTCACCGATGAGGTGTTGGATCACGAATTTCCAGAAGGGTTTAAACCTGTAAATATCGAAGCATATGATGGAACGACGGATCCTGCTATCTGGATAGAAGACTTTATTCTCCACATCCACATGGCTCGCAAAGATGATCTCCACGCCATAAAATACTTACCCCTCAAGCTGAAAAGACCAGCTCGGCACTGGCTGAAAAGCCTCCCAGAAAACTTCATTGGAAGTTGGGAAGAACTTGAGAATGCATTTCGGGCAAATGTTCAAGGGACCTATGTCCGGCCCCCAGATAGTGACGATTTATGTCACATAATCCAGCAACCCGGGGAATCAGCCCGTAAGCTTTGGAATCGATTTCTCACTAAGAAGAACCAAATCGTCGATTGTCCGAATGCAGAAGCCTCAGCAGCTAATACGTCTCCGTCGTATCTATAATTTTTGATTATTCCATGCCAATATTCTACAACTTTCATATCCTTTTGGCAACTTTTTATACTATTTTTGGGACTAACATATTGATCCACTGCCCAGTGTCAGTTCCTGTTTGTTGCATGTTTTTTGTCTCGCAGAAAACCCATATCAAACGGAGGCCAAACGGGATAAAAATAGATGGAGAATATTTTTGGAATATTTATGATTTTTGGGAAGAAGAATCAACGCGAGATGATGCTTGAGGGACCCACGAGGAAAGGGGGTGCACCCTAGGGGGTGGGCGCACCCCTGACCCTCGTGGGCACCCGTAAGACGGTTGTTGCTCTTCTTTTGCCGCAAGAAAACTAATTTCCGGAAAAAAAATCGTGTTAAAGGTTTCAATCCAATCGGAGTTACGGATCTCCGAATATATAAGAAATGGTGAAAGGGCAGAATCGAAGAACAAAGAAACAGAGAGAGACAGAGAGACAGATCCAATCTCGGAGGGGCTCTCACCCCTCCCACGCCATGGAGACCATGGACGAGAGGGGAAACCCTTCTCCCATCTAGGGAGAAGGTCAAGGAAGAATAAGAAGAAGTGGGCTCTCTCCCCTCGCTTCCGGTGGCGCCGGAACACCGTCGGGGGCCATCATCATCACCGCGATCTACACCAACACCTCCGTCATCTTCACCAACATATCCATCACCGTCCCCCATCTATCTACAACTGTCCACTTTCCCGCAACCCGTTGTACCCTCTACTTGAACATGGTGCTTTATGCTTCATATTATTATCCAATGATGTGTTGCCATCCTATGATGTTTTAGTAGATTTTCGTTGTCCTTTCGATAATTGGTGAATTGCTATGATTCGTTTAATTTTCTTGTGGTTATGTTGTTGTCCTTTGGTGCCCATCATATGAGCGCACGCGTGGATCACACCATAGGGTTAGTTGTATGTTGATAGGACTGTGTATTGGAGGGCAAGAGTGACAGAAGCTTCAACCTAGCATAGAAATTGATGCATACGGGATTGAAGGGGGACCAATATATCTTAATGCTATGGTTGGGTTTTACCTTAATGAACATTAGTAGTTGCGGATGCTTGCTAATAGTTCCAATCATAAGTGCATAGAATTCCAAGTCAGGGATGACATGCTAGCAGTGGCCTCTCCCACATAAAACTTGCTATCGGTCTAGTAAAGTAGTCAATTGCTTTGGGACAATTTCACAACTCCTACCACCACTTTTCCACACTCGCTATACTAACTCTATTACTTCTTTATCTAAACATCCCCTAGTTTATATTTACATGCTCTTTATATTCTTGCAAGTCTATCCAACAACACCTACAAAGTCCTTCTAGTTTCATACTTGTTTTAGGTAAAGCGAACGTTAAGCATGCGTAGAGTTGTATCAGTGGTCGATAGAACTTAAGGGAATACTTGTTCTACCTTTAGCTCCTTGTTGCGTTCGACATTCTTACTTATCGAAAGAGGCTACAATTGATCCCCTATACTTGTGGGTTATCATGACCTTTTTCTGGCGCCGTTGCCGGGGAGTCATAGTGTGGGGTGAATATTCTCGTGTGTGCTTGTTTGTTTTATCACTTAGTAGATTTTATTTGCTGTTCTAACTCGTTCTCTATCTTTAGTTATGGATATGGAACAAGAAATACAAAAAAAATTAGGTGTACTTGCTACTCATGGAGATGGGGAACCTCCTAAAACCCTCGATGCTCATTATGTGAAAGATATTATGTACTACTTTGATAATCCTGAGAAAACCCCATTCAATTATGTTATGGGAGACATGTTGGATCAACGTGAATACTTTAGGGATTATCGCTTGACACAAAAAGGGAAACTATTATGGGATCAAATTTATATGTTGTATTGGTATGCTAGGCAACTATGCTTGAGATATGATTATACTTGTTGCTCTAGGATGATGGCTCCACACCTTCCCTTTTCATGCAAATTTAATTAGTATAAAACCGTGGCTTCTTATTCTAATGGTATATATGATTACTATGATGTGGAATGAATAGAAGAATTCGTTGCTTTTATGGGTGCTTATGAAATTGAATCTTTGTTTAAAGAGTGTGAAAATCTTGATGATGCTGTTTACAGACCTGAAATTTTTTTTACACTTAAATATTGCTATGATAATTATGAATTCAATTCCGATATTGATGCTTTTATTGAGAGAGTCTCTGTTGTCCAAGAAGAGACTAGTATTTTGCAGGGGTCTATGGAAGAAGAAATTGCTGACACTGTGAGCTCATTGGTTGAAAAAGATGAGGAGGAGAGCGAAGAACAAAAGTAGGAAGAGAGGATTGATAACCCGTGCCCACCCACCGACTAACGAGAGTAACTCTTCAACTCATGCATTGTTTAATTTCCCTTCGTGCTTACCGAAGGATGATTGCTATGATGATTATTATGATCCCGTTGATTCTCTTGAAATACCCCTTTTTGATGATGCTTTCTATGCTTGTGGCCATGATGCCAATATGAATGATGCTTATGGAGATGAACTTGCTATAGTTCCTTATGTTAAAAATGAAATTGTTGCTATTGCACCCACACATAATAGTCCTATTATCTCTTTGAATTCTCCAAACTATACTATATCGGAGAAGTTTGCTCTTATTAAGGATTATGTTGATGGGTTGCATTTTACCGTTGCACATGATGATTTTGATAGATATAATATGCATGTGCTTGCTGCTCCAACTTGCAAATATTATGAGAGAGGAACTACATCTCCGCCTCTTTATGTTTCCAACACGATAGAATTGCAAGAAACTGCTTATATTATGCATTGGCCGTTACTTGGTGTGCATGAATTGTTCTTTTATGACATGCCAATGCATAGGAAGAGAGTTAGACTTTGTTTTTGCATGATATATTTTACTTTGTGCTCACTACTAAATCACAAATCATTGTTAATTAAAATTGTCTTTGATATACCTTGGGTGGATCCATTACTTGAGCACTATATGCCTAGCTTAATGGCTTTAAAGAAAGTGCTGCCAGGGAGACAACCTAGAAGTTTTAGAGAGTCATTTATTTCTGTTCTGTGCTTTTATAAAGTTTAGAAACAAAAAAAATAAAGAGGGGAACCCAAAAAAAATTCATAAAGAAAAGTGAAAGTGAGAAAGAAGAGCATTGTTAAAGTGGGAGCTAGCCTTGAACCTTGTTCATGCTCACGGAAACTTTGTAAATCTTGATTACAGAAACTTTTCAACAAAAATAACTATCTCCTTGTACAATTCCATTGTATTATAAAAATAATGTGCCAAGGTTTGCCTTTAGGATGTTTACAATGCTTGTTGGTTTGTGCGGTGCAGGACAGAAACTTTGGCTGTAGTGCGTGATTTTACATTTTTTACTGGAACTTCAAACGGTTCTGAAACTTTTTGCGCTGTCTTGCTATACAATTTTTTTATTTTTACTAATTTTGGCAGATTGTGTGGGGTAACATAAGTATGGTTAATGTTCAGATTACTACAGACTGCCCTGTTTAAGACAGATTCTGTTTTTGATGCATAGTTTGCTTGTTTTGATGAAACTATCAATTTCTATCAGTGGATTAAGCAATGGAAAAGTTATATTACAATAGCTAAATATTAATTGGTTTGCAACAATACTTAGAGTAGTGATTTTCTTTATTATACTAACGGATCTTATCGAGTTTTCTGTTTAAGTTTTGTGTGGATGAAGTGTTCGAGGATAGAGGAGGTCTCGATACGAGGAAAAGTAGGAGAGGAAAGAGCTCAATCTTGGGGATGCCCAAGGAACCCAAGTAAATATTCAAGGAGACTCAAGCATCTAAGCTTGGGGATGCCCCGGAAGGCATCCCCTCTTTCTTCAACAAGTATAGGTATGCTTTCGGATTCGTTTCGTTCATGCGATATGTGCAAGTCTTGGAGCGTCTTTTGCATTTAGTTTTCACTTTTCTTTTATGCACCATGCTGGTATGAGATAGTCCATGGTTGATTTATAGAATGCTAATTGCACTTCACTTATATCTTTTGAGTATGGCTTTATAGAATGCTTCATGTGCTTCACTTATATCATTTGAAGTTTGGATTGCATGTTTCTCTTCACATAGAAAACCTCCATTTGTAGAATGCTATTTTGCTTCACTTATATTTGTTAGAGTGTGTGCATATCTTTTTTAGAAAGAATTAAACTCTCTTGCTTCACTTATATCTATTTAGAGAGATGACAGGAATTGGTCATTTACATGGTTAGTCATAAAATCCTACATAAAACTTGTAGATCACTGAATATGATATGTTTGATTCCTTGCAATAGTTTTGCGATATAAAGGTGGTGATAATAGAGTCATGCTAGTTGAGTAATTTTGAAATTGAGAAAATACTTGTGTTGAGGTTTGCATGTCCCGCGGCATGCACGTATGGTAACCGTTGTGTGACAAATTGGAAGCATGGAGTGTTTCTTTGATTGTCTTCCTTATCAGTGGCGGTTGGGGACGAGTGATGGTCTTTTACTACCAATCTATCCCCCTAGGGGCATGCGTAGTAGTACTTTGCTTCGAGGGCTAATAAACTTTTGCAATAAGTATATGAGTTCTTTAAGACTAATGTGAGTCCATGGATTATACGCACTCTTACCTTTTCGCAATTTGCTAGCCTCTACGGTACAGTGCATTGCTCTTTCTCACCTCGAGAGTTGGTGCCAACTTCGCCAGTGCATCCATACCCCATGATAAGATACGCTCTATGACACATAAGCCTCCTTATATCTTCCTCAAAACAGCCACCATACCTACCTATCATGGCATTTCCATAGCCATTCCGAGATATATTGCCATGCAACTTCCATCATCATCATATACATGACTTGGGCATTCATTGTCATATTGCTTTGCATGATCGTTAGATAGCTAGCATGATGTTTTCATGGCTTGTCTGTTTTTGATATCTTTGCTATGCTAGATCATTGCACATTCCGGTACACTGCCGGAGGCATTCATATAGAGTCATATTTTTGTTCTAGTATCGAGTTGTAATATTGAGTTGTAAGTAAATAAGAGTGTGATGATCAACATTATTAGAGTATTGCCCCAGTGAGGAAAGGATTATGGAAGCAATGATTCCCTCACAAGTTGGGATGAGTCTCCGGACTTTATGAAAAATAAAAGAGGCCAAAGAAGCCCAAATAAAAAAACAGACCAAAGAAGCCCACCAAAAAAAATTTGAGAGAAAAAGAGAGAAGGGGCAATGTTACTATCCTTTTACCACACTTGTGCTTCAAAATAGCACCATGTTCTTCATATAGAGAGTCTCTTGAATTATCACTTTCATATACTAGTGGGAATTTTCATTATAGAACTTCGCTTGTATATTTCGATGATGGGCTTCCTCAAATGCCCGAGGTCTTCATGAGCAAGCAAGTTGGATGCACACCCACTTAGTTTCTAGTTTGAGCTTTCATACACTTATAGCTCTTAGTGCATCTGTTGCATGGCATTCCCTACTCCTCGCATTGACATAAATTGATGGGCATCTCCATAGCCCGATGATTAGCCACGTTGATGTGAGACTTTATCCCTTTTTGTCTTCTCCACATAAACCTCCACCATCATATTCTATTCCACCTATAGTGCTATATCCATGGCTTGCGCTCATCTATTGCGTGAGGGTTGAAAAATCTGAAGCGCGTTAAAAAGTATGAACCAATTGCTCGGCTTGTCATTAGGGTTGTGCATGATGAGAGCATTTTGTGTGACAAAAATGAAGCATGGCCAAACTATATGATTTTGCAGGGATAAGCTATCTTTGGCTATGTTATTTCGATAAGGCATAATTGCTTGGTTAGCATGCTTGAAGTATTATTGTCTTAATGTCAAATGATAGACTATTGCTTTGAATCACTCGTATCTTAATATTCATGCCATGATTAGATATATGATCAAGAATGTGCTAGGTAGGATTCTACATCAAAAATTATCTTTTTTTTATCATTTACCTACTCGAGGACGAGCAGTAATTAAGCTTGGGGATGTTGATACATCTCCATCGTATCTATAATTTTTTATAGTTCCATGCCAATATTCTACAACTTTCATATACTTTTGGTAACTTTTTATACTATTTTTGGGACTAACATATTGATCCAGTGCCCAGTGCCAGTTCCTGTTTGTTGCATGTTTTTTGTCTCACAGAAAACCCATATCAAACGGTGTCCAAACGGGATAAAAATGGACAGAGAATATTTTTGGAATATTTATGATTTTCCGGAAGAAGAATCAATGCGAGACGATGCTCGAGGGACCGACGAGGCAGGGGGCACGCCCCTGACCCTCATGGGCACCCCGTAAGGCGGTTGTTGCTCTTCTTTTTCTGCAAGAAAGCTAATTTCCCAAAAAAAAGAATCGTGTTGAAGGTTTCAATCCAATCGGAGTTACGGATCTCCGGATATATAAGAAATGGTGAAAGGGCAGAATCGGAGAACGCAGAAACAGAGAGAGACAAAGAGACATATCCAATCTCGGAGGGGCTCTCACCCCTCCCACGCCATGGAGACCATGGACCAGAGGGGAAACCCTTCTCCCATCTAGGGAGAAGGTCAAGGAATAAGAAGAAGAAGGGGGCTCTCTCCCTCTCGCTTCCGGTGTTGTCGGAACACCGCCGGGGGCCATCATCATCACCGCGATCTACACCAACACCTCCGTCATCTTCACCAACATCTCCATCACCTTCCCCCATCTATCTAGAGCGGTCCACTCTCCCGCAACGCGCTGTAACCTCTACTTGAACATGGTGCTTTATGCTTCATATTATTATCCAATGATGTGTTGCCATCCTATGATGTCTGAGTAGATTTTCGTTTTCCTCTCGGTAATTGGTGAATTGCTATGATTGGTTTAATTTGCTTGTGGTTATGTTGTTGTCCTTTGGTGTCCATCATACGAGCGCACGCGTGGATCACACCATAGGGTTAGTTGTATGTTGATAGGACTATGTATTGGAGGGCAAGAGTGACACCTAGCATAGAAATTGATGCATACGAGATTGAAGGGGGGCCAATATATCTTAATACTATGGTTGGGTTTTACCTTAATGAACGTTAGTAGTTGCGGATGCTTGCTAACAGTTCCAATCATAAGTGCATAGAATTCAAAGTCAGGTTTGACATGCTAGCAGTGGCCTCTCCCACATAAAACTTGCTATCGGTCAATAAAGTAGTCAATTGCTTAGAGAAAATTTCACAACTCCTACCACCACTTTTCCACACTCGCGATACTAACTTTATTGCTTCTTCATCTAAACAGCCGCTAGTTTATATTTACGTGCTCTTTATATTCTTGCAAGTCTATCCAACAACACCTACAAAGTCCTTCTAGTTTCATACTTGTTTTAGGTAAAGAGAACGTAGAGTTGTATTGGTGGTCGATAGAACTTGAGGGAATATTTGTTCTACCTTTAGCTCCTCGTTGGGTTCGACACTCTTACTTATCGAAAGAGGCTACAATTGATCCCCTATACTTGTGGGTTATCAGCAGCCTGCTAGCACAGTGTCTGGGACGAATGGCTAGCTAGACACCTCGGCCAAGAAAAGCCAAGGACAACTACACTTATGACCTGTTTTTGCGCGGGCGAGGACAGCTGGTTAGCCCGTAGCAGCACCAGCGAGCCTGGCACATCCGAAGTCAGGGATGACAATGGAAAGCCATGACGTAACAAAAATAAATGTCGAAACAATGCTGGAAGCCCAGATGATACAACAGTAAACGCTGGATTCAATCGCTCCAGACCCGGTCAGCGGAATAAACCATTTAAATGTAACAAAGATGGTCCATCCAGCCTGGACAAAATATTAGACAGGCCCTGCCAGATCCATGGCACCCCCGCTAAACCTGCGAACCATACCAACCACAGTTGTTGGGTCTTCAAGCAGGCCGGCAAGCTCACCGCCGAACACAAGGGGAGGGGACCTCAGAGCGAAGACGAGGATGAATCTCACCAGCCGAACACGGGGGGATAGAAGAAATTTCAATCGGAGATCAAAACAGTGAACATGATCTATGTCACTCATATCCCAAAGAGGGAGCGCAAACACGTGCTCCGAGATGTCTTTATACGAAGGAGGACACTGCGGCCCTAGCAGCCGAAGTCCAAAACGGCCTATTCAAGCCGAACAGTTCATCAGTCGTTAAGACAGCGGACACAACTAAACATGTCCGGCGTACGCCTTAGTGCGGCAGCTCAGATAAACCTGAGCTTCATTAGCAGTTACTCCCCCGTCGACTGCCCCATAAGGTGATAGCATACGTGCCTCGTGTACACAAGTATACCCTTAAAATTCCTTGGGCGGCGGTGGGGGCACACTGCATACAAATAGTCCGTAGTCTGGTTCGACCCTATTTAGGCTCTAAAGTTATCTTTCAAGGTTCATTAAATGAACCAACTTTGTTTACGGCCACACTGGATTCCCTTTTCCAGGTTTTTTCTTTTTTTTACAAATGGCCATCACACTCCCCACTTCAAGGACATATCACAAAAGAGAAAATGGCGCAGACGTGCAGCAGGGCCCCGCACTATGTTTCTTTTTAGATTAAGACCCTATGTAAACCTTTTATATCTTTTTGTTTTATACTTTCCTGGCATGTAAAATGTCCAAGGAGGCTATCAGCATTATCTATTACCACACGTGCCTTGACACCAGGGTCCATTACTAGGGGCTGTATCCGGCCCGGTATACTTTGAAAAGTCCAAACACCTATCGAGAGTGTTTGGCGTCACGAGTTTGGCCTTATATGCATCAGCTCCGAATCATGTCTTTGGTCAATAGTTCGGTTGCCCGGCTCCTGTGCTTACTACCTTACATTCCACTCTATCGGCTAGGGTAGTAAAGGGAGAACTACTACGATTGTGTCCTGGTTCGTCTGGATGAGCACCTCATTAGAGAAAGCCAAAAACTGACTGTCATGATGCGACGAGAGCTGGTCAACCACTCGATGACTCACTAGAATCTTCGTGATTCCTTCCGTATTACACGAAGGACCGTTCTTCTGGTCATGTATGTCAACGCACGGTATCCGGATAACCGCGTACATACCAGGGGCTATATCATAGACCCACCGTCAAACTCCTATGGCTAAGTGAAAGTGTTAAAGTCCTATAGTATGATTGCCTGGTTCGCCGCATTGACACCTCCTTAATGGACCAAGACGTTTGGTTAAGAGTGATCAAGTGCTTTTGCGAACAGCCCCACGTTATATGCAAGGGGGCAGAAGCCGACGACTAGCAAACTTTCAGATTATACAAAAAACGGCCGCACAGGAGGCACCAAAATCTTTTTTTGGCAGAAGTATAAAAAACATACACTACAAAAAAATACACTTCTGTGATGATACGTGTTTGTCATAGTAGGTCGCTTTTTTGTCATGCATGTACATCCATGACGATTTTATGACAGAATCAAGATACTCATACATGTGCTGTCGTAGAATTGTTCCATGACATTACCAAAATTATCATCACGGAAGTGTCCACTTCCATGACGATAAATCGCGCGTCACAGAAGTGCTTTCGTCAAGGGTGACCGACACGTGGCATCCATCGTAATGGAACACCGTTAAGCTATCGGGTCGGGTTTTGGATCCGATAACCCGTTAACAGCCCCGACCAATGGGGACTTTCCACATGTAAAATCACCATTGGTTGGAGGAAACACGTGTCGGCTCACCGTTGGGACAGATGTCATCCACTCATTAGACCCAAGGCGCCTATGATACGTCGATACGTGGCACGGCCCAACAGAGGCCCATTCCTGTGAAAAGGCCGGCCCGTTTGACTTGGTCAAAAGGTGGCGGGCTGGCCCACGGAAAGCCTGTTAACGGCCTATCCGCATATAGCCCATTTACAACCCGATAACCCAGGGCCCATTACGCCCTATCCGAATTAGGCCCAGTAGCGTCATCTGGGCCATCCAATATGATTCCAGCCCATTTTAACTTCCGGCCCATGTGTGGCTCATGACTTCTTTCGGCCCATATGAGGCCTTTTGTAACTCTTGGCCCATTAACGGCCCGTGGTGAAACTGGCCCGTAATGAACAGTGTATCACTTTATACCCATTAATGACCCATTATTCCATTGGGACGTTTCCAGCCCAAGTTATCTTTCGGCCTTCTCAGGGCCCATTTATTCTTGGGCTCATTTGCAGCATTCGGTTACTTATGTCCTGTTACTGTCATTTTCTGCTTGTGGGCCAAATTTAGCCTGTCGTTATAGTTGGCCCGTTTGTGGACCATTAATACGTTGGGCCATTTTCATGTCAAAAAAACCTGTTGGGTTGTCTTCATACAGTTATCAAATACGGCCCGTTATGGTCCACGAATAGTACGACCCCTAATTGGCGAAATGATGGTATGCCCCATAGAAGGCCCATGGATCCTACAGCTCGTAGAAGGCCCATGGACCCTATGGCCCGTAGAAGGCCCATGGATCCTACGGCCCGTAGAAGGCCCATGGATCCTACAGCCTGTACAAAGGCCAATGGATCCTACGACTGTAGAAGGCCCATGGATCATACAGCTCGTAGGAGGCCCATGGTTACAACAGTTTGTGTGCTGCCATGATTATTTTGGCCTAGTTACCAAAAATAGGCTATTGTGGCCACTAGAAAAACACAGAAAAAGAACTGCAGTGACTACAAGCAAACAACTAAACAAGACAATGAGGAAATAAATAAGCAAGCACTTAATGCTAGCCTATTACCTCTATTACACATATTACATCCACTGGGCATCACATTTCGCCACCAGTGCAAATATAGGGAACAAAGCAGCATATTACATACACTGACCGTCAAAATTGGCCACCAGTGCAAATAAACGCGGCAGCAAAACAAGAGCATAACTGAAACAACTTCAGAAGAGCTCAAGAAACGCTATCCTGGGTATCCACCATGCTAGCAATAAGCTTAGCAAGCTTATTAGCTTTGTCCCGTTTGGCGCTAAAATCCTCAAACGCTTGTTGTTGCACCAGAAAGTATCCATCTGAATGCTCCAGGGACTTCCGCAGTCCTTTCACTTCTTGTCGCAACACAGCTGATTGATGTCTTTCAGCTTGCAGTTGAGACTCAAGAAACCGAATTGATTCAGGCAGTGAGTTTGAATAGCTTGTGCAAGTAGTAGTGGCTAGTAACTCGAACACTAAACCAAGACAGGACTTTGGGGTTGTCTCACTGTCTTCAAGATGGTATTCCTTAGCTATTTTATCAGCTTTGTTGGAGACCAACAAGGATGTGTCACTATCCTGAACCTTATCTGCATTACTTCCTTTACCATTGCTTAATAAGGCACTCTTCCCTAATATTCTGTCAGCATTCTAAAAGAAGAAACAAGCAGACACATAACAAGTTTAGCATGTACTAGCATATGAAACTCATTTCGGTGAACCAGTTCATTAGTAAGGTGTACAGGATTAAACTACCAATTCTTCTATTGCCAAGTACTAGTACATAATAAAAGCATCAAACAAACATATATCTATGTCCTATGGTCACTGCATTGTCTTGCCAAATCAAAATAGAGACACGGTTCAAATCATATCAGTTCAAGACAAAGCAGCAGTGAAAGAATGAAAGCGTGGGAAACTACAGGCACAACAAGATTTCAGATGGGTACCACGGGTCTACATGTACAACAACACTATTAGCTCTGTTGTGATGCTTGTAATATGGATGATATGAGAAGTCAACTCTATACACAACTGAAATTGAAATCAACAGAGCTATTGATAAGAGCAAATCTGTTAAAGAAACATGTGTGAACATACCTGCTGTGCCATTGGAGTTTCGATTGGATCCTTCAATTTAAAAATAAGTTTGTATGAGTAAATACAGTGATACAAGAGCAAAGAAGTATGCATGATAGCAATCATAGTTAAAAAAGGCGCGCCAGGCTCTAGGCATTGGCAAAACGCATTGCGCATAACTACGCTTAATCTGTGCATAACTACGCATAAGCATGTGCTTTGGTCAGTAAAGCGCAAGGCGGTGGCAAAACGCACAATTAACGCCTATCGCTTTTTTGAACTATGATAGCAATGGAATCTTAAATTAGAACAGTTGTTCTTCAGGTTTAGGCACTTGTTCTACATGAACAGAGTACAGTAAGACGCAAGAATATAGTACTTAAAATAGAAAATGAGCTCATAGACCTTACCACATTCTTGGTTCGGGACCAGTACAGAACAAGGCGTTCCCAGTCATCGTCTAGTAATTGTGTCTCAGGAGAACGTAATGGAATTTGATGAGTTTCTTTGCCGGTGAAGTACGTTTTCTCCAGGTAATTCCGATACTGCCACCAAGCATTCTTAAAGATAGCAGAGGTATTAGCACAGGTTACCTCATCCTGAGTTTCCAAATCGGTCCTTCTGTATAGAGAAAAATGGGAAAATTTGCTGTATTATAACCATCGTGGAGGTAGGATGTATGAGACAAAGCAAATTAATTGCCATGAATAACATTACTTACACATAACTCCTGGACAAACACCTGCAACTGACATTTTCCTTCATCTTCAGTATAATATTTCGAAGATGGGAAGATACGCACATACGATTTAACAACATCAAATGCAATAGCTGCTAAACTACGACTAGCTGGTTGTGCTTCCTCCACAGGAATAGGCATACTAACTGGTGGAGTTGGGTTCGCCATGGTAGTACTGGCCCTTTGGGCACTGGAGCTGCCTTACTAGCTGCTCTTGTTTGGGAGCTCTGTGGTGGAGATGGTGCTGTGTCAACAAGAACTGGGTTACTATGTGCTGGGGTTGGGGTTAGATTGGGTGAAGCTGGTTCTCTGTCCATCGCATTAGGGGTACAATCTGCAAGAGTTAGGGTTATGTGTGGTAGGGCTGGTTCTTGTGCATGTACAACCGGCGTGCTATCTCCACCAAGAGGTTGCACTTTTTTATTTGAAGACCGTGTTTTTAGTCCGCTGGATACTGGCTCACCCGCTCCAATTCAAATGGCTGATAAACAGGAAACATAGTTGAATGTACATACATTGTATGAGAGATAGATGCAATAGATAGTGTGGAAAAAGGCATGAAATAGTTGACATGTATATTGTTTAACTAAAACGGATAGCATGACATAATTTCACATATATGATGTCTATCTAACTGGATAGCATAGCATAACATAATTCAAAGTTATGATGAATAACTAAACAGGATCGCATGACATAATTCACCTACATGGTATCTAAGTAATTAGGATCGCATAATTTAATTCACATATGTGATTTATATGCTAAACAGAGGGCATTCGATATGATGTCTAAACTAAGAACATGGTGTTCAATATTGTGTATATGATGTCTAAACTATGCAATGCAAGACACCATATGCATGATATGAGCAGTATAACCGTGCCAAGTTTGAGCATACACCTCGGTGGGGGAATAGGACTGGTCATATGTCTCTGAATCCATCTCTGAGGAGCTATCGGGACCCAACAAGAGATCTGCTTTGACAGGTAGCACTGTCTGCTCTGAAGGCCTTGTTTGCACTCCAGATTTTTCCATCTCCCACACAAATGGCTAATTCACAGGAAGAGTAGTTTAATGTACAAACATTGTCGACAAATGGAAATGTAATGAAGAAAAGGATGGGCAAGATATCATTCAAATATATGATGCCTGGTTAAACAGGATGGCATTACACATTTCACATATATTATGGCTGGCTAAAAGACATGAGACTGCATAATTCCCATATATGATATAGAAACTAAACAAGTGGCATTACAGAACATGTCTAAACTAAGCAGATGACATATATGATGTCAAAAGTAGGCACTGCAAGGCAACATATGCATGATATGACTAACATCATCATGCCAAGGTAGAGCAAACACCTTGGGGGGTAAATAGGAGTGGTCAGTGGCATCTGAATCCGCCTCAAAATAGATATCTTCCTCTGGATTACAATCTGGAGAGGGGTGGGGAGGGTTTGCAATTGAACCCACCATGGAGCGATGTATGCATGCCATTGTATTGTCGCGCAAAACTCTTCTCTTTTTCTTTACATGTTTAGCATGACTGTGTACAATATCTGACATGCATACAAAAAATATATGGTGAGATTATGTAAGGAGAGCATGCAGAAATTTAGAGTGATGGTAACAACCAGTGGATGGATCCAAAAATAATGATAGCAGGCTGATGATTGCTTTAATTTAATAAAAAGACAGATGATGATTGCTTTACTATTTGTTTCCCACCCAAGATGAACAACATAGGCATACCCTAGATGAACTAGATATTAGACATACATACTATTCATTGCTGCCTCGATATGTGCCCCACAACTAATTTATAACTCAAGTTTGAACATTAATTTGGACCTGACTTGGGAGTCCAAGAGCTAAACAGGACAATAAATTAGCAGGTAATTTTAAGCAATGCATAACATAAGCAGAAACAAAAGAGTGTGACCTCTCTTGTGGACCCGTGTACTCCTCAGGTTCATCTGCTGAGTCGATGATGGTGATGCTGTTGTGGTGGGTGCCGGCAGCAGGGAAGGAGATCTGAGGCGGCGGAAGACGGTCAGGAGTCGTGATGTCTGGTTTGGTGGATGCTTCTGTCGATGGAGCAGGACAAACCACACAAAGTTCCCTTCGACACGTACCTGTAACTGAAGTAATTCTGTAAGGGATTATTTGGCTCGCATGATTCATAAAACACAGGGATAGGAAAAACACCGGAATAGGATAGGAATGCACATGGTAAACAAAGCATTTGTAAACACAGGATTTCTGTCAACTTGGGTGTTTGGGTTACAGGAATTGGAAGAGCAGAGGAATGCAAAGAAACATGGCCAAAATAAAGTGAAACCATATGAAAGCATGTACAGTTAGAATGTTATTCTGGCACTAATGCACTTGGTCTTGTTTTCATGCATAGGATTTTGAAAAGTAGGTCCAGGTGGATGTTTTGCATCATTCCTTTCAACAAAATGCATGAATAATTGAATAGTAGAGTGCCATTGGAAAATTCCCTATTGCTATGTTTTTCCGTTGAACCAAAATAGCCCTAATGGATCGACGTGAATGTATAGTAATAAGTGATGCAACAAGTGTACAACCTCTTTGCCATAGCCGTGTCGACCTCAGCATCATTGGGTTGGTCGCTGAAGCAGTTGAGGCAGAGGTGGCTGTCGGAGGTGTGGAGGAAGATCTGAGGAATCTATAGACGGCGTCCAGGGCACTGCTCTGTTGTGATGGATCGTTCTGTCAATGGAGCAGCTTCAGTGAGCCGTAAGACGTCAAGGCTGAAGCAGCACAAGACAGACATCGTCAATCTCAAGTGGGATTCTAATAGCATCTAAAATAGATGATGTAAATTAGATGTAAAATTTACATCACCAAAAACCACCTGACTACAACAGATGAGGTAAAAACTGTTGGCTCTGAACTTAACTGTCTAAACTGAAATTTACTGTGGAATCTGAATGCTACTGTCGAAACTGAACGCAATGGTAGCAGAGAGGCACTTGACATGTAGTTTAGGGAGGGCCTACAGTTCATCTTCAACCTGCACCCCCCTGAGATGCCAGCCACCACTGGCCGAACCGCTGGCCCCAACGCCGCCTCGCCGCCTCGAAACAACTCCCTACCGCCGCCCCGGCCAGCCCTCTAGGCCCCCCGCCCCCACCCTGAACCCTAAGATAGATAGTGGGGTACCTCTCCGGTGAGCCCCCGTCCCCGCTGTGGGTGGTTCTTCCTTAAATCCGGCGAGCCCCCCAACCCCTGAAAATTGACTGACCCAAAAGACGATTCAGTTGACTGAAGTGTGCCTAAATCGGAGCAGAGCAGCAGCACGAGCTAGGGCGAGATCAGCAGCAGCAGCTGGGCGAGCAATCGATCGAGCAAGAGCTGGAGCACCAGCAGCAGCGCAAGCGAGCTAGCGAGAGCCGGAGCAGCAGATCCGGCTGGTATGGATGCCGCCGCCGAAGGGGCCTCACACTGAGGGAGAGCCGCCATGGAGATGTCGCCAGTGGCGCCGGCTTCAAGGTAGCCTCTCCATGGGGGTGTGGGATGGAGCACCGTCAGTGCCGGGAGGTCAAGTTAAGGAGAAGGTGCGATGTGATGAGTGTACAACCTCTTTGGTGGCACCGAGTCGGCCTCGGCTTCGTCCGAGGAGTCGGTGAGGATGCTGCAGGTCCGGTGGAGCAGGTTAAGGTGACACTGTGGGGATGGAGCAGTCGTGATAGATGAGGCGATCATGGGAGCAGCTACTTGGAGGTGGAGGACGGGGCGGCTGAACCGGCGGGACGACGAGATGGACGAGGATCCTCGTCCGGGGAGGTGGACAAGGGACGTCGAGCTGTTGCGGTGGACGATGTCATCGGGGAAGAGGCTCCGGCTGGGCAGCGGTGATGTGGCGGACGAAGGAGGGTGGGGTTTCACGGTTGGAGCGGAGAGGTTTTGGCGGCCTGGGATTTCGAATGGCAAAAAGTGAGCAATGGGAGGGGTGAAGCATGACTTAGGGACGCGCTTGTCCAAAATGTAGGGTGTGTTACAAAAGTACCCCCCCCCCACTGATTTGAACTAGCGGCCCTTTCGGCTCAGGGTTAGAAGGGGGATTTCACGTGTCGGGATTTGGCAGCTGGTGGGAGTTTTCGCGCGCGTTGTAATTTTGGAATAGCAAGGCGCGGGTTGTGAAGGCGCCAGTTTTGGGAGCACGATATCTGAATTTTCGGGATATAACAAGACACGGGTTGAATTTCAGGGACAAGCCTAACGTGTAGTAATATTGTACTTGTACGTACCAAATCAATTCGCACTTCCCTCAACCAAAAAGAAAACAAAAAATATAAAACTGTTCACACCACACAAAGAGAGAGTCTTGCCCCATTTTACTATACAAATGCTATTCAAAGCTACTCCCTCCTTACATCTATATAGGGCCTAATGCGTTTTTTGATGCTAACTTTGACCAAACATTATAGCAATAATATATGACATGCAACTTACACAAAGCACACCGTTAAATTCGTCTGTGGAAGGTTCTTTCAATGATATAATTTTCACATTGTGCATGTCATGTACAATTAATCTTGTCAATAGTCAAAGGCGGTCTTAAAAATATCATTATGCCCTATATAGATGGAAGGAGGGAGTATGAATCCTTGTTATGTCCGATTAAATTTTTTCGCCTGCTGTATAATGCATGTAACCTACTCATACCAGCATTTTAGTGCATTCCAAATGTCTATACTACCGCTGCAATTCAAACTAAATTTGAATTTGTTTCTCTATTTCAATAAGAACCTACAATCATGATTGTTGTCAACTTCAACAATCATTCGTGTATTACCTTCATAACACACCACATGATTACTATAGAGATAGATATGAACTATCTGTATTACATGAACTCGAATTCTATTTTTTTTTGAATACACTTGATGTTGATTCCAAATAATAGTACATTTGATGTACTAACTATATATTCATAATCTAAACCATGTTCCATATGTACACCATGTTTATCACACAAAGTATAGTGCCCCGCCCCCTACATTATGACAAGTATTTAGACCTGAGCTGCAAAAGCCACACATTAGCCAAAATTATAATCAATGTTCTATGTATTATACGTAGTACTAGCAAGATGCCAATGCGTTCCACAGAACATCAACATGATTAAGGGGCCTAATTTGCAAATATGGAGAGGGGTGTGGGTATCTTTTTTCAAACTTGCCATAGTTTCCTTCCTATCCGCCAGATATAAATCGGACAGCCTATATTGCAGGATGGCAGGCACACCATCAACAACTCCGGTTTTTTATAAGAGTAGAGATAAAATATATTATACATTATATAACATGTTCATAACCACACCATGTGTATCACCATTATATATATTCACACATGCGTCGGTTTAAAACACTATGATAAATTCTTCAAATATCCGAATTCGCTTTTTATAATGAAGTATGATCTCTATTCGTCTTTTACACCCACATAATCCTCTTATCTTTGTAGCTAGCGCTAACTTTCTCTCGTGCATGCACACGCCTGCATCCCTCTCACCCTCCCTCAGCATACTCTAGCTCCATCGCGCAAATTCGTCTTTTCACTTTAGGTCGTTCACCCACGGTGTGTGTAGGCCCCCCAGCTCCTTATTTACGGCACACATCGATCGATATGCCTCTCTAGCCAGGTGCGCCTAGCACAAACACAAGCTTCCCCTCTTCTCTTGTCACTGTCCATGCCTCACTCCCACCACTCTTTTCATCGATCTCGTACTCGCACACTCCTCCCCCCTTGATATAGTATGCCTCTCGTACCACCTCCTAGATGCATCCCTTCTCTCTCTATCCTTCTCCTCGTGCCTCATTTGCTTCTAACACACATATGCATGTATACCGATCGATCTCCCAACATATACCTAGATCGACTTTAACTATCCCCCCCATCGATCGACGTACCTCACAAGTTATGTCTCTCCTTTCTCTAACAAAGGGCGATGGATCTTCCTATGTAGTTACGTGTGCTTACCACAGCCATATCGTCCCCCCTCATCATTCGTGCATGCCCCCTGACCTGTCTCTCACACGCACGTGCACAGACAACAACAAGCAGCCATCTCCTCTCTTATGGATATTGCCGGCGTGCCCTCCGTTTGTCTAGAAAGCCTATCCCACCATTTGTTAGAAGCAACTCCACTACCACCCCCTCCAACACACAAGCTCTATCTCTCTCCCAACCTTATTCCTCTCCTGCACATATGTATGCATGCCGATCGATCTCCCTTAATACATGAGGCAGATCGATCTCCTTAATACATGAGGTAGGCCTCCCTCCTCCTCCACACATATACCAGCTGATACGTCCATTTTGCATCATGCTTTTATATCAATATTTATTGCTTTATGGGCTGTTATTTCACATTATGTCACAATACTTATGGCTATTCTCTCTTATTTTACAAGGTTTACATGAAGAGGGAGAATGCCGGCAGCTAGAATTCTGGATTGGAAAAGGAGCAAATATTGGAGGCCTATTCTTCGCAAGTCCAAAAGTCCTGAAACTCCACAGAATATCTTAAAATAAATAAAGAAAAATCGTCGCCAAAGATGAAGGCCAGGGGGCCCACACCCTGCTCACGAGGGTGGGGGGTGCCCCCCTGGGGCGTGCCCCCCTACCTCGTGGGCCCCCTGGTGGCTCTCCGACGCCCATCTTCTCCTATATGAAGTCTTTTGATGAGAAAAAATAGCAGGCAACCTTTCGGGACGAGACTCCGTCGCCACGAGGCGGAACCTTGGCGGAACCAATCTAGGGCTCCGGCAGAGCTGCTCTGCTGGGGACACTTCCCTCTGGGAGGGGGAAATCATCACCATCGTCATCACCAACGCTCCTCTCATCGGGAGAGGGCAATCTCCATCAACATCTTCACCAGCACCATCTCCAAACCCTAGTTCATCTCTTGTATCCAATTCTTGTCTCCAAGTCCGGGATTGGTGCTAGTAGCTAGGTTGCTAGTAGCGTTGATTACTCCTTGTAGTTAATGCTAGTTGGTTTATTTGGTGGAAGATCATATGTTGAGATCCTTTATGCACATTATTACCCCTCTGATTATGAACATGAATATGCTTTCTGAGTAGTTACGTTTGTTCCTGAGGACAAGGGAGAAGTCTTGCTAATAGTAGTCATGTGAATTTGGTATTCGTTCGATATTTTGATGAGATGTATGTTGTCTAGCCTCTAGTGGTGTTATGTGAATGTCGACTACATAACACTTCACCATTATTTGGGCCTAGAGGGAGGCATTGGGAAGTAATAAGTAGATGACGGGTTGCTAGAGTGACAGAAGCTTAAACTCTAGTTTATGCGTTGCTTCGTAAGGGCCTGATTTGGATCCATATGTTTCGTGCTATGGTTAGGTTTACCTTAATACTTTTGTTGTAGTTGCGGATGCTTGAAATAGAGGTTAATCATAAGTGGGATGCTTGTCCAAGTAAGGGCAGTACCCAAGCACCGGTCCACCCACATATCAAATTATCAAAGTACCGAACGCGAATCATATGAGCGTGATGAAAACTAGCTTGACGATATTCCCATGTGTCCTCGGGAGCGCTTTTTCTATTATAAGAGTTTCTCCAGGCTTGTCCTTTGCTACAAAAAGGATTGGGCCACCTTGCTGCACTTTATTTACTTTTGTTACTTTTTGCTCGTTACAATTTATCTTATCACAAAACTATCTGTTACCACTTATTTCAGTACTTGGAGAGAATACCTTGCTGAAAACCGCTTATCATTTCCTTCTGCTCCTCGTTTGGTTCGACACTCTTACTTATCGAAAGGACTACAATAGATCCCCTATACTTGTGGGTCATCAAGACTCTTTTCTGGCGCCGTTGCTGGGGAGTGAAGCGCCTTTGGTAGGTGGAATTTGGTAAGGAAAAATTTATTTAGTGTGCTGAAATTTTCTGTCACTTGTTACTATGGAAAGTAATTCTCTGAGGGGCTTGTTCGTGGTATCTTCACCCCGTCCAGTAGAGCAAAGAGTTGCTCGTCAACCTACTCAACCTACTGAACCTATTGAAAATGAAACTCCTTTTGAGATTCCTTCGGGTATGATGGAAAAACTGCTAGCTAACACTTTTACAGGAGATGGAACAAGGCATCCTGATGAACATCTATGCTATGTGGATGACATTTGTGGACTATTTAAGCTTGCAGGTATACTCGATGATGTTGTTAAGAAGAAGGCCTTCCCTTTATCTTTGAAGGGAGACGCATTGACATGGTACAAGCTATGTGATGATATGAGATCATGGAACTATAAAAGATTGAAATTGGAATTTCATCAAAAGTATTACCCTATGCATCTTGTTCATCGTGATCGCAATTATATATATAATTTTTGGCCTCACAAAGGAGAAAGCATCGCTCAAGATTGGGGGAGGCTTAAATCAATGTTATTTTTATGCCCCAATCATGAGCTCTCAAGAGAAGTAATTATGCAAAAAAATTATGCTCGGCTTTTTGATAACAATCGCACCATGCTCGATACTTCTTGTGCTGGCTCTTTTATGATGAAGACTATCAAATTTAAATGGAATTTATTGGATAGAATTAAATGCAACTCTGAAGATTGGGACCTCGACGAAGGTTAGGAGTCAGGTATGACACCTAAGTTTGATTGTGTTAAATCTTTTATGGATACCGATATTTTCCATAGGTTTAGCACTAAATATGGACTTGACTCTGAGATAGTAGCTTCTTTCTGTGAATCCTTTGCTACTTATGTTGATCTCCCCAAGGAGAAGTGGTTTAAATATCATCCTCCCATAGAAGTAAAAGTAGCTGCACCTATTAAAGTTGAAGAAAAGACTGTCACTTATAATGATCCTATTGTTCCCACTTCTTATGTTGAGAAACCGCCTTTCCCTATTAGAATGAAGGATCATGGTAAAGGTTCAACTGTTGTTCATAAAAGCAATATTAGAACTTATACGCCTCCTGAGCAAGTCAAAGTAGAACCCAATATTGCTATTGTTAAAGATCTCTTGTCTGATAATATCGATGGGCATGTTATTCAATTCCAGGGTGAAACTGCTAGAATTGCTAAACCTTGTGATAGAGATAAACATAGACCCGTGGTAGGCGTGCCTGTTATTTCTGTTAAAATAGGAGATCATTGTTATCATGGCTTATGTGATATGGGTGCTAGTGCTAGTGTAATACCCATTGACTTATACAGAGAAATTATGCATGATATTGCACCTTCTGAATTAGAAGAAATTGATGTCACAGTTAAACTTGCCAATAGAGATAATATTTCACCAGTGGGAATTGTTAGAGATGTTGAAGTTTTGTGTGGAAAAACCAAATATCCCGCTGATTTTCTTGTTCTTGGTTCTCCACAAGATAGCTTTTGTCCCATTATATTTGGTAGACCCTTCTTGAATACTGTTAATGCTAGGATAGACTGCAAAAATAATGTGGTTACTATTGGTTTGGATGATATGGTTCATGAGTTTAATTTCTCTAAATTTAGTAAACAACATCGTGAGGAAGAATCGCCAAGTAAGCATGAAATTATTGGTCTTTCTTCTATTATCTTACCTCCTAGTCATCCTTTAGAACAATATTTGCTAGACCATGAAAATGATATGTTCGTGAATGAAAGAAGGGAAATAGATGAGGTATTCTTTAAACAAGAACCTATTCTACAACACAATTTGCCTGTTGAAATTCTAGGGGATCCTCCTCCACCCAAGGGTGATCCCATGTTTGATCTTAAACCGTTGCCTGATAATCTTAAATATGCTTATCTTGATGAAAAGAAAATATATCATGTTATTATTAATGCTAACCTTTCAGAGCATGAAGAAGAAAGATTATTGAAAACTCTGAATAAGCATCGTGCCGCTATTGGATATACACTCGATGATCTTAAGGGCATTAGTCCCACTCTATGTCAACATAAAATAAATTTGGAAGCGGATGCCAAACTAGTTTGTGATCCTCAACGACGTTTGAATCCTAAAATGAAAGAAGTGGTAAGAAAAGAAATACTCAAGCTTCTGGAGGCAGGTATAATTTATCCCATTGTCGATAGTCACTGGGTAAGTCCTGTCCATTGTGTCCCTAAGAAGGGAGGTATTACTGTTGTCCCTAATGATAAAGATGAATTGATACCGCAAAGAATTATCACAGGTTATAGGATGGTAATTGATTTCCGCAAATTAAATAAAGCTACTAAGAAGGATTATTACCCCTTACCTTTTATTGTTCAAATGCTAGAACGATTATGCAAACATACACATTATTGCTTTCTAGATGGTTATTCTGGTTTCTCTCAAATACCTGTGTCGGCTAAAGATCAATCAAAGACTACTTTTACATGCCCTTTTGGTACTTTTGCTTATAGATGTATGCCTTTTGGTTTATGTAATGCACCTGCTACCTTTCAAAGATGCATGATGGCTATATTCTCTGACTTTTGTGAAAAAATTTGTGAGGTTTTCATGGCCGATTTTTCCGTCTATGGTTCCTCTTTTGATGATTGCTTGAGCAATCTTGCTCGAGTTTTACAGAGATGTGAAGAAACGAACCTTGTCTTGAATTGGGAAAAGTGCCACTTTATGGTAAATGAAGGTATTGTCTTGGGGCACAAAGTTTCTGAAAGAGGTATTGATGTTGATAAAGCCAAAGTTGATGCTATTGAAAAGATGCCATGTCCCAAGGACATCAAAGGTATAAGAAGTTTCCTTGGTCACACCGGATTTTATAGGAGGTTCATTAAGGACTTCTCCAAAATTTCTCGGCCTCTGACTAATTTATTACAAAAAGATGTACCATTTGTCTTTGATGGTGATTGTGTAGAAGCATTTGAAATACTTAAGAAAGCATTAGTCTCTGCACCTGTTGTTCAGCCACCGGAGTGGAATTTACCCTTTGAAATTATGTGTGATGCTAGTGATTATGCTGTAGGTGCTGTTCTAGGGCAAAGAGTTGATAAGAAATTAAATGTTATCCATTATGCTAGTAAGACTCTAGACAATTCTCAAAGAAATTATGCTACTACCGAAAAGGAACTTTTAGCAGTTGTATTTGCTTGTGATAAATTCAAACCCTATATTGTTGATTCTAAAGTAACTATTCACACTGATCATGCTACTATTAAATATCTTATGGAAAAGAAGGATGCAAAACCTAGACTCATTAGATGGGTTCTCTTGCTACAAGAATTTGATTTGCATATTGTTGATAGAAAGGGAGCTGAGAACCCCATTGCAGACAACTAATCTAGGTTAGAGAATGCTCTTGATGACCCACTAACTATTGATGATAGCTTCCCTGATGAGCAATTAAATGTCATAAGCACTTCTCGTAGCACTCCCAGGTATGCTGATTATGCTAATTATATTGTCGCTAAATTTATACCACCTAGCTTCACATACCAACAAAAGAAAAAGTTTTTCTATGACTTGCGACATTACTTTTGGGATGACCCACATCTTTATAAAGAAGGAGTAGATGGTGTCATTAGACGTTGTGTACCTGAGAATGAACAGGAACAGATCCTACGCAAGTGTCACTCCGAAGCTTATGGAGGACACCATGCTGGAGATAGAACTGCACATAAGGTATTGCAATCTGGTTTTTATTGGCCTACTCTCTTCAAGGATGCCCGTAAGTTTGTTTTGTCTTGCGATGAATGTCAAAGAATTGGTAATATTAGTAGACGTCAAGAAATGCCTATGAATTATTCACTTGTTATTGAACCATTTGATGTTTGGGGCTTTGATTATATGGGACCTTTTCCTGCCTCTAATGGATACACACATATTTTAGTTGCTGTTGATTACGTTACTAAGTGGGTAGAAGCTATTCCAACTAGTAGTGTTGATCATAACACTTCTATTAAAATGCTTAAGGAAGTTATTTTTCCGAGGTTTGGAGTCCCTAGATGTCTTATGACTGATGGTGGTTCACATTTTATTCATGGTTCTTTCCGTAAAATGCTTGCTAAATATGACGTTAATCATAGGATTGCATCTCCTTATCACCCGCAGTCTAGTGGTCAAGTAGAATTGAGAAATAGAGAGCTCAAATTAATTTTGCAAAAGACTTTCAATAGGTCTAGAAACAATTGGTCCAAGAAACTTGACGACGCATTATGGGCCTATAGAACTGCATATAAGAATCCTATGGGTATGTCTCCGTATAAAATGGTTTATGGAAAAGCATGTCAGTTACCTCTCGAACTAGAACATAAGGCATATTGGGCTATTAAAGAGCTCAACTATGACTTCAAACTTGCCGGTGAGAAGAGGTTATTTGATATTAGCTCCCTTGATGAATGGAGAACCCAAGCTTATGAAAATGCCAAGTTGTTTAAAGAAAAAGTTAAAAGATGGCATGACAAAAGGATACAAAAGCGTGAGTTTAATGTAGGTGATTATGTATTGCTATACAACTCTCGTTTAAGATTTTTTGCAGGAAAACTTCTATCCAAATGGGAAGGTCCCTACGTTATCGAGGAGGTTTATCGTTTCGGTGCCATAAAAATCAACAACTTCGAAGGCACAAATCCGAAGGTGGTAAACGATCAAAGGATCAAACACTATATTCAGGTAATCCTATAAATGTTGAAACCAATATTATTGAAACCGTAACCCCGGAGGAATACATAAGGGACACCTTCCAGCCCGTTTCAGACTCCGAAAAGGAATAGGTATGTGGTACGGTAAGTAAACCGACTCCAAAACAATTTTTAAGGCAATATTTCTACGTTTTGGAATATTTAGAAAAATAGAAAAATAAGTGGCAGTCCGGGAAGGACACAAGGCCTCCATGAGGGTGGAGGGCGCGCCCTACCCCCCTGGGCTCCCCCCTACCTCGTGAGCACCTCGTGTGCTCTCCGGACTCCGTTTTCTTGCACGATACGTATTTTGGTCGGTAAAAATTCATTATATATTCTCCCAAAGGTTTTGACTCTCGTATCACGCAAATATCCGTTGTTTTCGTTTCGAGCTATTCCTGATGTAGATTTGAACAAGATGTCGTCCCAAGATTCGGAGGGAGAGAGCTACATAGCTAATTATATTGCAAATCCAAGAGTATATGGGGACGTGGAACACTATGGCTGGACCACAGAGGAAGAAGAAGACTATGATCCAAAGAGGAAGGAGGAGACAAGCTCTGATGAAGAGGACTACCCACTGCCTCAACCTGGTGATATGCATGTGGAGTTCAAGAAGTCAAGCCTCCCTAAGGTCCAATCTATCCCACCATGTTTTTTGCAGGACAGCAAGGCAACACTATGCAAGAAGATAATGAACTTGAGCTCGAGAATGAGGATCCAAGGGAGGAGAATTTTAGCCTCAGGCGTAAGCTAGAGAAGAAAAGTGCAACAACTCCTACTTCACCACCTCCAAAGAAATAATCACATGGGTATGGGCACTCCCCTTGGCAACTGCCAAGCTTGGGGGAGGTGCCCTGGTATCATATCACCATCACAACTCCTATCTTTACCGTTTTTCTTAGTTCGATCCTATTAGTAGTATCTTGATTTAGTAGAATAAAGTCATGGCATGATCTAGTTTTGAGTTTTGCTTGACGATCCTTCTTTGTAATCAAGTCTGTGAGCTATATAATAAAGATTAGTGTTGAGTCAAGGTCTTGATTATTTTGCCATGATCGTGGGAGAATAGAAGAAAAGAATAAAAAGAATCAAAGAGTCCATATTGATCTTATTGAAAGTAATGACTTCACATAGAGAGAGTATGATGATTAAAAGTTGTTGGGAGTTGGCAAATATAGCTTTGGTCATTGTTGCAATTAATAGGAAGTAATAAGGAAAGAGAGGTTTCACATATAGATATATTATCATTGACATCTTTTATGATTGGGAGCACTCAATAAAATATGACATGCTAAAGAGTTGAGGTTGGACAAGGAAGACAACATAATGAGTTATGTTTTCTTATATCTGAGATAAAGTATGTTGTCATGGATCCTCTAACGTGTTGAGCTTGCCTTTCCCCCTCATGCTAGCCAAATTCTCAGCACCAAGTAGAAATACTAGTTGTGCTTCCAAATACCCTTAAACCAGTCTTGCCATGAGAGTCCACCATATCTACCTATGGATTGAGTAAGATCCTTTAAGTAAGTTGTCATCGGTGCAAGCAATAAAAATTGCTCTCTAAATATGCATGACTTATTAGTGCGGAGAAAATAAGCTTTGTACGAACTTGTTGTGGACGTAATAAAAGCGACGGACTGCATAATAAAGGTCCACATACAAGGGGCAATATAAAGTGACGTTCTTTTGCATTAAGATTTTGTGCATCAACCCTAAACGCGCATGACAACCTCTGCTTCCCTCTGCGAAGGGCCTATCTTTTATTATTATCCTCTACATTATGCAAGAGTCACGGTGATCTTCACCTTTCCTTTTTCATTTTATCCTTTGGCAAGCTCAGCATGTTGGAAAGAGTATGATATATATATCTAATTGGATGTAGGGGAGCATGAATTATTATTGTTGACATTACCCTTGAGGTAAAAGGTTGTGGGGCAAAACTATAAGCCCCTATCTTTCTCTGTGTCCGATTAAAACTCCATAACCACAAGTATCGCGTGAGTGTTAGCAATTATGAAGGACTAAGTGATAGTTGAGTACGTGGACTTGCTTTAAAGCTCTGACATAGACTCTTTCCGATGTTATGATAATTTGCAATTGCTTCAATGACTGAGGTTATAATTTGTTGGTGCTCAATAAGGTTTCTGATTCATACTTTTTGCTTTGTGAAAAGATCATCACTTGAACATAAGTAATCATATGACAAAATCTCTACATGTTGCTGTTATGGAAATAATCATGATGCCTTCATGCCCGTATTTTATTTTTATCGACGCCTCTACCTCTAAACATGAGGACATATTTATTGTTATCGGCTTTTCGCTTGAGGACAAGCGAGGTCTAAGCTTGGGGGAGTTGATACGTCCATTTTGCATCATGCTTTTATATCAATATTTATTGCTTTATGGGCTGTAATTTCACGTTATGTCACAATACTTATGGCTATTCTCTCTTATTTTACAAGGTTTACATGAAGAGGGAGAATGCCGGCAGCTAGAATTCTGGGCTGGAAAAGGAGCAAATATTGGAGGCCTATTCTGCGCAAGTCCGAAAGTCCTGAAACTCCATGGAATATCTTAAAATAAATAAAGAAAAATCGTCGCCAAAGATGAAGGCCAGGGGGCCCACACCCTGCTCATGAGGGTGGGGGGCGCCCCCCCTGGGGCGCGCACCCTACCTCGTGGGCCCCCTGGTGGCTCTCCGATGCCCATCTTCTCCTATATGAAGTCTTTCGATGAGACAAAATAGAATGCAACCTTTCAGGACGAGACTCCGCCGCCACGAGGCGGAACCTTAGCGGAACCAATCTAGGGCTCCGGCAGAGCTGCTCTGCCGGGGACACTTCCCTCAGGGAGGGGGAAATCATCACCATCGTCATCACCAACGCTCCTCTCATCGGGAGAGGGCAATCTCCATCAACATCTTCATCAGCACCATCTCATCTCCAAACCCTAGTTCATCTCTTGTATCCAATTCTTGTCTCCAAGTCCGGGATTTGTGCTAGTCATTGCTAGTAGCGTTGATTACTCCTTGTAGTTGATGCTAGTTGGTTTATTTGGTGGAAGATCATATGTTCAGATCCTTTACGCACACAATTACCCCTCTGATTATGAATATGAATATGCTTTGTGAGTAGTTACGTTTGTTCCTGAGGACAAGGGAGAAGTCTTGCTAATAGTAGTCATGTGAATTTGGAATTCGTTCGATATTTTGATGAGATGTATGTTGTCTAGCCTCTAGTGGTTTTATGTGAACGTCGAGTACATAACACTTCACCGTTATTTGGGCCTAGAGGGAGGCATTGGGAAGTAATAAGTAGATGATGGGTTGCTAGAGTGACAGATGCTTAAACCCTTGTTTATGCGTTGCTTCATAAGGGGCTGATTTGGATCCATATGTTTCATGCTATGGTTACGTTTACCTTAGTACTTTTGTTGTAGTTGCGGATGCTTGCAATAGAGGTTAATCATAAGTGGGATGCTTGTCCAAGCAAGGGCAGTACCCAAGCACCGGTCCACCCACATATCAAATTATCAAAGTACCAAACGCGAATCATATGAGCGTGATGAAAACTAGCTTGACGATATTCCCATGTGTCCTCGGGAGCGCTTTTTCTATTATAAGAGTTTGTCCAGGCTTGTCCTTTGCTACAAAAAGGATTGGGCCACCTTGCTGCACTTTATTTACTTTTGTTACTTGTTGCTTGTTACAATTTATCTTATCACAAAACTATCTGTTACCACTTATTTCAGTACTTGGAGAGAATACCTTGCTGAAAACCGCTTATCATTTCTTTCTGCTCCTCGTTGGGTTCGACACTCTTACTTATCGAAAGGACTATGATAGACCACCTATACTTGTGGGTCATCACCAGCCATTGTACCTCTATAGTAAATTAGGCCTCCCTCTTCCCCCACCACACACCGATAGTCGAGCGCTGCAGGTAGATAACCATGCCACTGAGACAAATTGCACATGTCCCCTCTCACGTTCCAGTAGGCCAGCCACTCTATATCTTTGACGTGGGCACACACAAATTCGATGGCACTCTTTATCGAGCACGCGCGCCCACACACACACACATCATCCCTCTCTTTGATTCCATGGACACCTCAAGCGGATGATACCTACACTCTCTTCTCGTGGATCGCCCCCTCTATATATATGTTATATCCAGGACTCTATTTCACACACATTGCATACG